>NC_086319.1:134494012-134794012 GCF_036172605.1 Pelobates fuscus | reverse complement strand
CATATGTGTATATATACGTATATATATATATATTTTTTGTAATATTTTTATTTATATATAGGTATATATATAGTGATATATACGTATATATTTATGTATATAGATATATATATTATTTCGTTATAAGTGTATTTTGATATAAATATATATATATTAATATCAGAATACAGTTAGAACGAAATAAAACACATCTATATATTTTTTAATATTTTATTTTTAATTATTTTTTTTTATTTAATTTTTTTACGTATTTACATATTAATTTTTTTTATATTATTTATAAATATATATATAACAATAATTATATATATATTTAATCAGTATCAGTCTACGTGTAATTTGATATTAATATATATATATAATTATATATATATTAATATTAAAATACACCTAGACAGTGTATGTGTGTGTATGTATATGTGTATATATATACTTAGATCATATATATATAATATATATATATGATCTAAGTATATAATTTATTTATTTTTACACTGTTTTAAAAAAAATTTATTTGATTTTCAGCCAGCAGGGGGACCAACTGTCATTACAGTTGGTCCCCCTGCTGGCAATGCAGCAGGCAGCTATACCGGCCATGTGATTGTGAGGTCCTCGCAAGGACCTCACTCTCACATGGCCGGGAGGGCTCCTGGAGGGCGGACGTGCCGCGGGGGGCTCCCTGGGAGTCCCCCCAACCGCGATCGCCGGCGTGGGACCGCCAGCGACCGGGTAAGTTACTAAAAAACGGAGGGCGTACTATTACGTCCGGCGGCGTTTAGAGCCGCTTTTAAAAGGACGTAATAGTACGCCCTCCGGTCTTAAGGGGTTAATGTAATGCTTGCAGGACGTCCAGCTGCCGCAGAACCTCTTTGTTTCCGTCTCTGCAAAGGGCTCCAGGCACTGCTTGTTGTGAGTGTGACCAACTGTAAATTAGGGGCAGAGGACAGAGGGCACTTGCACTGCGGTCAAGACGGGTCTGGGCAGGAGGAGAGTGCAGTGCAATCAGTGCACTCCCCTCCTGTGGGTCACCAGTAGACTGGTGCACCTGCCCAGGATCAGAGCCGGTGCAAGGATTTTTGCCGCCCTAGACAAAATATTAATTTGCCGCCCCCCCATGTAACATCACAATGCCCCACCCATATGATCTGCCATATGAACTAACGCCAGTGCTGCACACAGTGTGTGTTTACATTAAAAAGCCTGCAGGGACCAGCTATAGACACCAGAACTACTTCATTAAGCTATAGTGTCCCTTTAATGTGAGGTAAATTATAGATTAGTGTCACTAATAATATACTAGATTGCCTACTTACAATTAGATGAGGATGATGATGGGCTGCAGTTTGGCTCCACTGGTCTGGTGTAGAACAGGATCTCTGGAGGCTGTTTGCAACTGTGGTCACAAAATTCAATGTTCTGGGAGAATTGGAAGCAGCTCCATTTTTTGGGGGGGCCTCTTACACAGCTCAAGGTCTGGGCCCCAGGGCCTGACGGTGGGTATGCCCATAAGGCCCACTCATAAGTCCACTTATATGTTCCACCCACCCATGAGTTCGCTCACAGGGAGTGGAGTGTGTAGGGGATGTGTTATGTGTTATTGTAGAGGATCTAATATGTGTGCTTATGGTATGTAGTGTATAGGGATACCAGTTTGTGCAGGTGATGCAGTGTGTTTGTGTGTAGTGGAAGCAGTGTGTATTTGTGTATAAGGGATGTATTATGTGTTTCTGGTTGTGTGTAAGGGATGCATTGTGTGAATCTGTGTTTGTATGCATAAGGGATGCAAGGTGTGTGTCTGTATGTGTGTGCATTGAGTGTAAGAGATGCATTGTGTTTCTGCGTGTATGTAAGAAAAACAGTGTGTGTGTGTTTGCATGTGTGTGTAAGGGTTTGCATTGTATGTTTCTGTGTATGTGTGCAAATGATGCATTGTCTTTGTGTGTAAGGGTTGCATTGTGTGTGTGTGTAATGGATGCATTGTGTGTTTCTCTGTGTGTAAGGGAAGCATGTTGTGTTTCTGTGTATGTATAGGGATGCATTGTGTGTTTCTGTGTATGTATAGGGATGCATTGTGTGTTTCTGTGTATGTATAGGGATGCATTGTGTGTTTCTGTGTATGTATAGGGATGCATTGTGTGTGTGTGTGTGTGTGCGCGCGTAGTGTGAAAGAGCTCCCTGTCTTGCCCCCTGTCCTATAGAGCTGTCCCTTCTGTCCCTTAGAGCTCTCCCCTGCCCCTTAGTGGTCTCTCCTCACCCCCACCCTCCCCTAGCGGTCTCTTCTCACACTCACCCACCCTCCCTGTGCTCTTCTCATCCCCCCCTCCACCATCCCTGTGTTCTTCTCACTCCTCCCTCTGTGTGTTCTCCTCACCCCCCTCCTCCCTGTGTTCTTCTTACTTCCCCCCTTGTTCTTCTTACTCCCCACTTGTTCTTCTTACCCCCCTTCTTCTTATTACTCCCCCCTTCTTCTTCTTACTCCCCTTCTTCTTCTTACTCCCCTTCTTCTTCTTACTCCCCCCTCTTCTTCTTCTTACTTCCCCCTCTTCTTCTTACTCCCCCTCTTCTTCTTACCCGCCTCTTCTTCTTACCCCCCTTCTTCTAATTACTCCCCACTCTTGTTCTTCTTACTCCCCCCTTCTTCTTCTTACCCCCCTCTTTTTCTTATCTCCCCTCCTTCTTACTTCCCCCTTCTTCTTCTTTCCCCTTCTTCGTCTTACTCTCCACTCTTCTTATTCTTACTCCCCCCTCTTTTTCTTACTCCCTCCTCTTCTTCTTCTTCTTACTTCCCCCTTTTTCTTACTCCCCCCTTCTTCTTCTTACCCCCTCTTTTTCTTATCTCCCCTCCTTCTTACTCCCCCTCCCCCTCTTCTTACTCCCCTCCCTCTTCTTCCCCCCTTTTTTTCTTTTCTCCCCTCCTTCTAACACTCCCCCCTCCCCTCTTCTTACTCCCCCTCCCCTTACTCCCCCTCCCCTCTTCTTACTCCCCCCTCCACTTACTCCCCCCTTCCCCTCTTACTCCCACCTCTTATTATCCCCCCTGCCCTCTTCTTACTCCCTCCCCTCTTCTTACTCTCCCCCTCGCCTCTTCTTACTCCCCCTCCCCTCTTACTCCCCCTCCCCTCTTCCTACTCCCCTCTCCCATCTTCTTACTCCCCCCTCCCCTCCTCTTACTCTCCCCCCCTCTTCTTACTCCCCCTCCCCTCTTACTCCCCCCCTCTTCTTACTCCCCCATCCTTCTTACTCCCCCCTCCTTCTTACTCCCCCCTCCCCTCTTTTTACTCCCCCCTCCCCTCTTTTTACTCCCCCCTCCTTCTTACTCCCCCCTCCCCTCTTCTCACCCCCTCCCTTCTTCCTACTCCCCCCTCTTCTTACTCTCCCCCCTCCCCTCCTCTTACTCCCCCTCCCCTCTTCTTACTCTCCCCCCTCCCCTCCTCTTACTCCCCCTCCCCTCTTCTTACTCTTTCCCCTCCCCTCTTCTTACTCTCCACCCTCCCCTCCTCTTACTCTCCCCCCTCCCCTCTTCTTACTCTCCCCCCTCCCCTTAATCTCCCCCCTCCCCTCTTCTTACTCTCCCCCCTCCCCTCTTCTTACTCTCCCCCTCCCCTCTTCTTACTCTCCCCCCTCCCCTCCTCTTACTCTCCTCTCCCCTCCTCTTATTCTCTCCCCCCTCCCCTCCTCTTATTCTCCCCCCTCCCCTCCCCTCCTCTTATTCTCTCCCCCCTCCTCTTATTTTCTCCCCCCTCCTCTTATGCTCCCCCCTCCCCTCCTCTTATTCTCTCCCCCCTCCCCTCCTCTTATTCTCTCCCCCCTCCCCTCCTCTTATTCTCTTCCCCCTCCTCTTATTCTCTCTCCCCCTCCTCTTATTCTCTCCCCCTCCTCTTATTCTCTCCCCCTCCTCTTATTCTCTCCCCCCTCCCCTCCTCTTATTCTCTCCCCCCCTCCCCTCCTCTTATTCTCTCCCCCCCCCTCCTCTTATTCTCCCCCCTCCCCTCCTCTTATTCTCTCCCCCCCTCCTCTTATTCTCTCCCCCTCCTCTTATGCTCTCCCCCCTCCCCTCCTCTTATTCTCTTCCCCCTCCTCTTATTCTCTCCCCCCTCCCCTCCTCTTATTCTCTCCCCCCCTCCCCTCCTCTTATTCTCTCCCCCCTCTTCTTATTCTCTCCCCCTCCTCTTATTCTCTCCCCCCTCCTCTTATTCTCTCCCCCCTCCCCTCCTCGTATTCTCTCCCACTCCCCTCCTCTTATTCTCCCCCCCTCTTATTCTCTCCCCCCCTCCCCTCCTCTTATTCTCTCCCCCCCTCCCCTCCTCTTATTCTCTCTCCCCCTCCCCTCTTCTTCTTACCCCCTCCCCGGTAGCGCGGCCGAGCTGCTCTCCGGTCCGCGGTGCCGGCCGGAGTAATGGGAAGGTGCACACTGAGTGTGCACTTCCTGTCAGTCCGGCCGGTTACAGGAAACAGAAACTCCTGTTCCGCGCGGAACAGGAGTTTCTGTTTTCTGTACCCGGCCGGACTGACAGGAAGGTGCACACTCAGTGTGCACCTTCCCATCACTCCGGCCGGCACCGCGGACCGAAGAGCAGCTCGGCCACGCTACAGGGGAGGGGAGGGGAGGCAGTGAGGCAGCCTGTCTGAGCGATCTTTACAGAGCGCTCAGGCGGCTGCAGCATTTAAAGGGCCGGCCCGCCGCGGCCGGTCCTAAAAGAATTTCAGTCGGCCTGGGGGGCAATTGCCTCCCTGCCCCCCGGCCCAGCCCGCCCCTGATTATACATTGATTTATCTAAATCCAATCCTGTAACCTGTGATTTAACAACAGTTGGAGCCCAGTTTGCAGTAGCATGGAAACCAGTCCCTATATGCATACTGGCTGTGTTTAACTTATTCTTGAGGGTCTCCATATCTATAACTATTTAGTATACCCATAGTGGTTCCAGCACCTCCTAACAGTGTGTCATACCATTCCCTTTTCTGCCTTTTGTTTGCTGTGTTACATAATGTTACAAAAGGAGTAGTGATGTTTAATGACACATGTACAGCTTGTAGGAAGGCAGTTGTATTAACACATGTGGATGGAATAGGTGTGTGTGTGTCGTTCATAATAACTAACATTTGTCCCCTTTTCCAATTAATGGTACCAGTTGTATAATCATTATTAAAAGTAATAAGGCCTGTCTGTTTATATTGATATGCAACCTTTTAATTTTCTTATACTATATATATATATCCCAAATCTGTTTAGGTGGTTTTCTTACCATCAGAACTTATATTAAATAATGTGACACAGATATTAGTGTAATTAGCAACCTTAACTATGCACGTTTCTGCGTTATAAAATCTAACAATTTTCAATGAACCTTTAAACAAACATAATGCATCGGTTTCATTAGCTATGGACACATTCCATATGGGTAACTGGTACTTATAAGGGTTACTATTTGTCCAATTCATCCAAATGCGTTCAGTGAATGAATGATTGCATATTACATGCTGATAGAAAGGTGGTGGAGAAAGGTTCTTGAGGGAGCGTGTGTGACGAAAGCTAGATGAGGGGCTAAGGCCTAATTGGGCTGGGGGTATTGAAGAATTGTTCATCGTGTCAGAGTCTTTTCTCCAGAAACAAACAGGTTTCAAACTTGCTATTGACTTGTACTCATAATGGCATTCAAGGAACAATATCAGAGGGAGTGTAACAACTCCAGAAAGCATAGCGCAAAACATAATCTTGGTCTCAGGTACGTATGATCCTCTCAATCTACGATATGGTGTAAAAGCCATGATGCTTCGCTAAGGGGAACTTCTTCTGTTTCCGAGCGAGGAGTGGTGTTGTCTTCCTTGGCTCCCCTCTTTGGACACAGCTTCACTCGGGATGCATGAATCCAGATGTCATGGGAATCTGTGAGGACAGCGGTTCTGGTTACAGCAATCACAGTAGCAGGTGGTCCAAAAGGGTAAAGAATCTCATAACCACTTAAGCGCTGGGCTGTCATGTGTTGTGTGGTTTTTGTTATCAGCTGAGTGACCTGGTGACTGGCATGAAGTATTGTAGGATGCCCTAGTGTGATAGTAGTAGCAGTTTCAACAGCCATTGCACATGCTGTCAATGCTCTGAGACACGCCGGCATACCCTATACCGGAACTGAAACTGCTCTGGAAAAGAATGCTATGGGACGCATACCGCCTCCGTGCTCTTGTGCACAGACCGCGGTCATGGTTTTACAGTTTGTCCCGAGCATACAAATGAAATGATTTACAATAGACAGGTAGTCCTAAAGCCGGGGCTTGTACAATAGCAACCTTGAGGGCAATATATATGCAGCTAGCATGTCTGGTGACCAACAGACATTTTCAGGGCTGTCAGAACGTACAGCCTCCATTAGGATTGAGTCATAATGGGAGCATTCAGGGATCCACTGGCAGCAGTAATTAATCATGCTGAGGAAGGTGAGCAACTCCTTCCGAGTAGTGGGTGTAGGAATCCTCTGAATGACCTCAATAAGTGTTGGACTCAATTGTCTGGTGCCTGAAGCCAGAACAAAACCTAAGTATTCAACCTTTGATTTACACAATTGCATTTTGTGTTTAACAACCTTGTGACCCACAGTTGCTGACAGTATCCACAGTGCTTGCCTGATAGCTAGGGCTACATAACAACAAATCATCAACATTTTGCAAAAGGACGGAACCACGACCGGGGGCCAAGTTTTTTAGAGTATGTTGGAGTACCAACGAATAAACAGCTGGGGAATCCACATAGCCTTGGGTAAGCGTGTCCAGGTAAACTGACAGCCTTCAAAAAAATAAAAACCATAAGTAGCTGTGTCTCTTGATCAATAGGTATAGAAAAAATGCATTACTTAAATCAATGACAGTGAAGCAAGTGGCATCATGTGAAATGGCTGTAATGAGGGATGTTACATCAGGGACAATGGGTGCAATGGGCACAATTAAACCATTCAGGGTTCTAAAGTCCTGAACTAAGCGATATGCTGGCCAGTGGTGTTGGGAGTGGGTCTGGTGTTATTCTTATCTACCGGGCATATTTTGAGAATTGTGGGGTTGTTGGGGTATCTGGGGTTTCCTGGGGTGTGGACACTCATTCCTCCAGTGGCCATACTGGCCACAGTTAAAACAAGTGTTCCTGTCTATTCCTCCTTGGTTACCCCTGCCCCTATAACCCTGATTTCCCTGTCTCCATCCCCTTCCCCCTGTTTGTGTAGGTTGCAATCCCTGAGAATAATAAGCAACCTTACTTCCTAAAAACCTTACTTCCTAAATCTTTTCTTAAGTCAAAACAACCTGCATTTTCCTTTTCTATAACCTTGGTAAGAAAATCTTAGCCACCCAAATTGGCCCAGTCTGAAATCAATTATTTCACAAGCAAGGAATACTGTGGCAACATATTACCAAGGCACGACTGTATTTTAAGGAGATCCATATCATCTCCAGACATCAAACCTGCCTCATCCTTCCAAAACAAAAATCATATTACCAATCTCTTCCTTTGCATCTTGCTTATATGCCAAAGCAGTGAATAGAGACGGCTTATTCTTCCATAATCTCAACATTTCAACTTCCACCTCATTCCACATTTTAGCACATCCCGCTGAAGTACTAAGCTCATAAACAACAATTAATTTCAAACTATATAACAGTATCTTTGTAGAAACACATAATGGGTACCCAGCAGATATGCCAATACAGAAATCACATTTATGGGCACGCAACTACACACTCTGTCTCCCTCCTAGGAAACACGGATAGACACAATATAAAAGCAATCTTAAACTAACATCTCAAAATTCCCATATAGCTATAACAGACCACAACTCTAACTATACTCAGCCAAAACGCTAGTATTCAACAGCTAAAAAAACAGTAATTTGCTAGGTTATTTAGCTGGCATTCTTATCAGTATCACTAGACTGTGACAAACTGATTCACATATAATTTTAAAACAATACAGCAACATATAAATTAAACCACTTTCCAGTTAAACTTCACACTTCACACATTATCACAATCACCATTTACACAGAATAAACAGTTAACAGCTGTAATCAGAACATATTTTTTATGGTATACCAATATTAGATTACATTTATTTTAGGGATTCTTATGTATACATTTTCTTAATTAACCTCATTACTTTAATCTACTATAGTATTGTATATAAAGAAAGGATCCATTTATATAGCGCGCTCATAACTCAACTATTTGTATAAAACTTCCATTAACTAATCCGAGATGCTTCTGCATCAATTTAAATCTTATAGAAATTGAACAAACATCTGGACCAGATTACACAGACATGGTTTCACCAGAATCTTTCAGAACTCTCAGAGACTTAAAAAAAAATTATTCTATACCATGTTTAAAAGGCATGGCAAACCTTAGACCGGTCAGTCTCCAAGAGCCTTAGTACAACAGGTAGAAACCTTTGTCCATGATCTCTGATTCAGGCTATATACCACAATTTCAAATAACACATAATGTGAGACATAGAAGACACAAGCAGTAGTTATTGTACTGGATCATCTAAGGCATCTGAAGCAATAAAAAGGTTAGCTTACAGCATAAAATGAAGCATGTTTTGGACCGCTGAAAAATGTAAATGTTGCTCTCTGTTATTTTCAAACAAAAATCATATTTAGTGTGGATCCTTTGCAACAAACACACAGGGCAGGGAAGATGTGCTGATTGGTGTTCCATACAATTAATCCCATATGGGGAATTAACTTTAAAATACTAATGAAGTGTCTCTTTTTTGTCTCAGTATAAAATATACTGAGCTCATCATTTAAACAATTTAACACATTTACATGTATCCCACTCTCATAGAAAGTGTAGTGGGCTTATGGTATTTTTAAAGCAACAATCATACCAGGCACACAGATCCCATGTGAAATAACTGACAATAAAACGTATACTTCTATGCAACAGAAATAATAAAGCAAAAAGATTTAAGTAGGTCTATCAGGTACAACCTGTGAGTAATTTCTTTTCTAATATACAGTACTGCTATCTTGCAGAAAGATAAGTCATGCGCTCACTCCCATCACCAATGGGCAGCAGCAAGGACTACAATACACATCAGCCCCAATATATCATAAAAACCAAAGAAAAACAAGTTACCTGCGTCTTTTCCTTAATCCCTATGTATTTTTAAAAACCTCCATTTGTTTAAAAGTACTGCTATCTTATATATACACATATACATATATACACATCTATACATATACACACACATATATACATACATACATACATATATACATACACACCCATATACATGTACGCATATTGGTCACTCAGGACCTGAACTCACATTTCCCATACTGCTGACTCAGAGTGGGGACACTACTAACTTACCAAAGTGTGTCCCCAATATAGACAAACAATCACCCACAAAGAACACTTAAGGTGACCGGGAGAAAGAGAAGTATGGGTTATTCTTATAGATCTATAAACCGTGCTCCTCAGAACACCTATAGTCTTAATAAACCGGAGACCTCTTATGGTCTCAAAAACCTGTATCTACCTGAGATACCCTGTATCTATCTTAGATACTAACCTGGGTTACCAAAACCCTATATATTTAGACCAAATGTCTAATAAACCGGAGACCTCTTATAGTCTCAATATAAACCGGAGACCTCTTATGGTCTCAATATAACTAGAGTCCTGACACCTTTCTTATCTACTGGATACAGTCTTACTAAACCAAAGGGAATCATAGACAATCAGTGTCAATTAAGACACGAAAAGGCTACTTACCCAATGGTTTTGCTGACCCCACTTCTAGACACCAAGCTGAAAGGGTTAATGCTGTCCTGGACTCAATTCCCCTCTTTCTGGATCTCTCGGTCACCATTATCAACGTTGATGGAGAATTATTGTCAGCAATAAGACACGGACAAATGCTTTGACAAAACTCTCAAATGCTTTACTGTGTAATGAGTATTTATACAATTGTATTTACATGTGTCATGAGATATGCCAAATATAAGATTGATTGCTTCTTTATAGAAAGATTATTCTGACAATGGAAAGATAATATTTTTTTGGGTGGAATATCCTTAACTCGGAATAGGCAAGACATCCTGAGATGTCGTATATCCTATAGAATTGTATAAGTCTGTCACAGTCAGCATATTATCACATTGTCATACATCCTATAAGGAAAAATGTTATTGTCCAAGTCTTGCCACAGTTAGCAGAATTGAGTTTAACCCTTTTTATTCCAGACGTTTGGTCCTTAAGGGGTCAAACTGTTTCATATCCTTTTAGTCAGCAATAATGATAATAAACCTTATAAAATCATTAAAATACATATAAGATAATTTAACTATCTAATATTCCTTACAGCCATCGGCTCCCACTTGGCTCAGCACTGCTCCCAATCCAAACATTGAAGTGTCTGTGTGGACAAGAAATATTTTAGTTGGATCAGGAGCAGCAAGTACAGGAGCATTAGTTAAAGCAGTCTTTAGTTGCTGGAATGCCTGTTCACACTCTGGGGCCCAGACAACCTGTCGAGGAAGGTTTTTGCAGTCAAGTCAGTCAGGGGTTTGGCCAGGGCACTGTAATTGGGCACAAATTTTCTATAGTACCCCGCAGTACCTAGAAATGCTAGCACTTGGGTTTTGGTCCTCGGGGTGGGACACTTTGCTACTGCTTCAATCTTGGCTGGTTCAGGTTTCTGTTGCCCGCACCCCACCTGGTGGCCCAAGTACTGCACCTCTGCCATCCCTATATGACACTGGGTTTCAAGGTTAACCCTGCCTCTCCAATACGATCTAGGATGGCCCCTATATGTTGTAGGTGTTCTTCCCAGGTCTGGCTAAATATGACAATGTCGTCTAAATATGCACATGCATAACCTTGGAAACCATCCAGTAGCCGATCTACCATCCGCTGAAAGGTTGCCGGAGCGTTTTTCATCCCGAATGGCATGACCCGAAATTGGTACAGGCCAAACGGGGTGACAAACGCCGACTTGGGGATGGCATCCTCGGCTAGTGGAATTTGCCAGTATCCCTTACACAAATCTATGGTAGTGAGATACTGGCCACGGGCCATCTTATCCAGCAGCTCGTCTATCCGGGGCATCGGGTAGGCATCAGACACTGTTTTGTAATTTAGCCTCCGGTAGTCGACACAGAAACGTGTTGTGCCGTCCTTCTTAGGCACCAGCACTATCGGCGATGCCCAGGGGCTATCGGAAGGCTCGATAACCCCTAGCTGCAACATTTTGTCCAGCTCAGTCTTCATATGTGTCCTGACTGATTCAGGGACACGATATGGAGCCTGTCGCATAGGTAGCTGTCCCAGGGTTTCGACTCGGTGGGTGGCTAGCGGAGTGTACCCAGGCAAATTGGAGAAGGTAGCCCCTTTAGCTACAATCAGCTCTTGCACCTGGGCACGCTCTTGAGGGCTTAGCCGCTCCCCCAGCTGAACCCCCCGGGACGGCTCTATCTGTGCTTCTGGCTCGAATAGGTCAGGTAGGGGTAGATTCTCCTGATCCTATGAAGCTGAGGCGCATATCGCCGCCACGTCCTCTATCCTCTCATGGTAGGGTTTGAGCATGTTTACATGGAGCATGTGTCTCTTCCCTACCCCTGAGCAGGGGCCAATCACATAGGTGGTGTCACATCTCTGTTCCACCACCTGGTATGGGCCTTGCCAGATGACCTGCAGCTTGTCTGTGCGGACGGGTTTTAAAATCAAAACCTTCTGCCCCACTTGAAAGCTGCGGCCTCTGGCTCCCCTATCGTACCAGCGGCGCTGGCTTTGCTGGGCCGCCTGGAGGTTGGTGTGCACAGTCTGAGTCAGCGCCTCCAGACGGTCCCGGAACTCCAGTACGTAAGATACGATAGGGGTTCCATCTGGGCTACTCTCACCCTCCCAATGCTCCCTAATTAGGTCTAACGGCCCTCGTACCCTGCTTCCAAACAGTAATTCAAAAGGAGAAAACCCTGTCGATTCTTGGGGTACCTCCCTATATGCAAAGAGCAGGTGGGGTAAAAACCGCTCCCAGTCTTTGTGTGCTTCTCCAAACGTACGGAGCATTTGTTTCAGCGTACCATTAATTCTTTCGCATAGCCCATTGGACTGGGGGTGATATGCAGAATTTATTATTGGCTTAATGCCACATATCTTCCACAGTTGTTGGGTGACCTCGGCGGTGAATTGGGTGCCCCTATCGGATATTATTTCTTGGGGAAACCTTACCCGGGAAAATATCTTCATTAAAGCCTCGGCCACCATTTCAGCATGGATATTAGTGAGGGCTACGGCCTCAGGGTATCGTGTGGCATAAAAACAGAACAGTGAGTAAGCGCTAGATAACACGGTAGGCAGCAACTCTATAAGGGAATCCCTCAAAGACCCTTAAAAATAACACAATAAAAAGAGATAACAATAAGGGCTGTGCCTGGTAAGAGTAAAATAAATAGTCCAAATAAAATAAATGGATAAAAAGAGAGAAAGTCTTATCTAAAAGTGTCTGGTGCAGTCGTCTAATACGGCAATATTCGGTCCGGAACAATTTTCCTTGTTTGGTTCTTCCTTTTGAATCCACTCATATGTAAGAGACAAAGGGTATATACAGGAAGCCAAATAGTGTAGTAAGTAAAATATGAAGAAATAAAAATGTAAAACTCTTAAATGCAAACTCACATTTAAAAGAGCAAAACCCTGCTCTGGTGTGAAGGGCGTGCAGCGGTTTGATCCCCGCTTGCGGGATATGCAGTAGGTGTCCTTCGTCTATGGTGAGTTTGCTCCGTCCTTGATACGTTAAACACTCGGATAGAGAGAAACAACCAATAGTGTATGTAACGGATCACCTGGCACCCCGACTGGGTACCTCCGTTAATGGATGCTCCTAGTGCTTCCTGAGGACTCCAAGCACTCTGGCAGACACCACAATCACCGAATCCGGGAAACCTTTTAAATTCTCCCAAGCATATGAATGCCGTAGACCATTGAATAGGAACCATACGAATAGGCTTGTACTCCTAGCAGTCAACTGGAACAGCATGCCATAAATCCTTTCCCCCCAATAATGAGACGACACATCACTTTGAGGGTAAAACAGGAACTCTGGACTGGCTCATCCAGCCCGGCTTTTATTACACTTGTACACTTACAGGCCACACCCAGGGGGAGGCATAAAATAACCAATCACATACATGGTTCAGCCCACACATCCCCTCCCCTCAGATAACCAGTTAACATAATTATTACAGCCAGGAAAACTACAGTTTTTATACATGTGCTATAACTTTAAATCCATACATCCAATCTTCCCAAAAACCACATATTTGGAATCAGCACACTTTAAACATAAGCCCTTCCAAAAATCAGCCAAATCCCTCCAGTGGATCAAAAGTTAGCTGGAAGTCCTTTATGACCGACCGCAAGCACAATTTCCTGCCCAAAACAGTTCCATAGATTTGGGCTGTGCGGTCGGTCAATTTCATGCGAAAAAACGACTAAGTCCCATTTCGAACGGGACTTAGTCTCTGGAGCTGCAAGTTCAGTATGGAAGAAGGTAAGGGTCAGCGGTGTTCGGCAGAATGTGTAGCCGATTTTAGTTCCACAGAATCTTTAGCATACACCGCTGACCGCATTCGAATGACCAAAATGGCCGCCGCCACGTGTTCGGCTGCCGAATGGCGGCCACCCAGCGCTCGGCAATTAACCTGCAGTAACCTCACAGCCTGGGAGGTAAATTGCCTGCATACTTTAACTTCTGGGTGGTCCGCCTGTGTGGTACTTGGTTCAGTAAGCCCTATTTACTGAACCAAGTGGGAGAAAGCCAGGGGCAAGTTATTTTACAGGTCTGGGGACATAGTCTTAAAGGGGCATTGTTCACCAAAGTTACAAGATGTCCCCAGACGGTTCTTAAAGGGCCATACACACACAATAAAAGTCCATACGTTTTCAGGGGCCATAGTCTTAAAGGGTATTGTTACCCAAAGTCTCAATATGTCCCCAGACAGTTCTTAAAGGGCCAGCAGCAGTACAATAAAATACCATTCACTGTGCTTAAAGGGCCAGTAGCCGCCATATAAAGTACAATATGCCCCAAATAACCCAGGGGCCATAGTCAGTAGGTAGGAGGCTAGCAAACAGGCTTCTCCAGGGCCCAGTGGCGAGGTTGGTTTCGCCACAGTGTACACTGGATAAAAAGCTATTAAATAAAATTAAGGAATAAAATGGGTACTCACAAGGGGGGAGCAGACCTTCTGCTCCTTATTGATAGCGCTGGTGGTATTATCCCCACCTAGGATTGCTTGGAGTCCAGAGTGATGTTAAAATGCCAGGTAAAAAGTAGATAAATGTGTATTAAAAAAATACAATTAAAAGTAACAAAATATACTTTAATATTAAAAATACACAATAATATAACCATAAACGCGTTTCGCCAATACGGCGTTATCAATATGGGAAAAGGACCTGATACCTGGCAGAAGGAACTATAAATAACAAGCACAATACTTTGAAATTGGCGCCAAAAATTAGTTAACCATGTCCACAGAAGTAATACAGTAAGATGGGGGGGGGGGGGGGGGGCGAGGAGGGGGAAAGAACTAGGGAGTGAAAGAAAAATAGAGCTAAAATAGAAGGTAGTAATAAAAGATATATAAATAGTTTAGTAATACTGTCAGTGATGTCAAGAAAAATTTATAAAATAATTAGTATGAAAATATCTAGTAGTCCTTAGATAAGCGCCATCAGTGATGTATGAATGATGTGTAATTGATTTCCTCATTCAGTCCCGATGGGACAAGAGTTTTGAAGGAATATATCCAATATGACTCCCTTTGTCTGTTAACTACGCGACCAAAATTGGATTCCAAAACTCCCAGATGTATTGCCACTTTCGATCAAGCGTAGAATTCTATGTCTCACATCCTTAGGAGAAATTAGCCAATACTATTACACAATCCACTCCTTTGCAATGTGCTACCTGAATATCCACCTGTTACTGCACGTAGACCTACCAACCTACAGGATACACTTGTTCATAGTCACCTTAAGTCCCTTTCTCCTCCTACCAATTGGTTATCAATTCATTACTCCATCTACGTCCATCACATCTACCCAAACCAGAATGACTGTTGACAGTAATGCTCTGGTCAACTGCAGTACCACACGTCTGATTTGTTTAATCACATGCAGTTGCAAAATACAGTACATTGGGAAAACATATCCCCCTCTTTCCCCCTCCTCACTCCCCCCCCCACCCATCTTACTGTATCACTTCTGTGGACATGGTTCTTTGAAGTTAATGGTAAAGTGGCCATTATATGAACACTTAGAGGGAATGGTGGGGTTCCCCTTTTTTTCACCCGCCTAAAACCTGTCAGTTTTTGATCCACAGGCTGATGACTAGCTTTATATCAATTATAATTATGCCCATTCTCTATTATTTTCCAGTATTCTCTGACTAAACATCAGTCGTTGTATATGATTGTTGTCCTTCAATATAACTATATATAACTATATTTATCACCAAAAACAAATTTATTTTCTTTTTGCGTATCTCTTTAATGTTGACATCACATCAATAAATATAAATTAGTCAGGGTTGTTGTTATGATCTCTAACAGCCTCTGGGAAACTTGTATCATCGGGTTGCATTCATCAGCAAAAATTAATTGATATTAACTTGACATGCACCGAGTTCGGTATTTTACCACATTTGGAATCAAACATAAGTTCCAATAGGGTTATTATTGTAATTCCCTATAGCAGTCTCTGGCAAGCATCCACATTTAGTAGCTTTCGCCATTGACCCTCTCAAGCCACCGTAGTTTATTATTCCATACCTTTACAGATTGGTCCAATCAGAACCAGGGGTGGGCTATTTAACCTGACACACCGTGGAGTTAGATCCCTCTGATGAGCCATAGTCTGGCAAAACGCACGTCGGGGCTCTTATATTGACAACCGGTTCCTGTGATGCCTTTAAGCTTACTTATTCTTAATTTTGACATTTACTGGAGACATTTTTTAAGCTTATATTGATTCACCGCTCTCAAGGCAACCGGACATCGACTGCAGTTTCCTCTGAGTTAGCAAGCTTGAAATTCTCCCTGTCCCCCCTCCTCTTACCGGTCGGCGAGCGGCGTCCTCTCCCCTTGACACGCCGCTCGCGTCCTCTCCTCCCAGTGGCAGCATGTCTTACGCTGCACGCTGGGAGCCGGCACTGATATCAGTACGCCGGGGTCGCTCACGTGACCCGGCGTTAAAGCGACAGTGCAACAATCACAGTGGGGGGTATAGATACCCCCCACTTGTGTTTGTTAATTCTGATTGGAAGTTATCCAATCAGAATTAAGGCAAGGATATATATACTTACCTTTCCTGTCTCTCAGTGCCCTGTTGTGGTCTTTGCTTTATAGTATCGATACTGAACGTGTGCTTTCTGGTTACGTACTCTCTGGCTTGTTATACTGACTTTGTGACTTTCTCCTACCCTTTGACCTCGGCTTGTTTCTCGCTATTCTGTTTTCTGGTTCCCCTTACTCGGATTGTCTCCTGACTATTCTGTGTGTGCTTAGCCCGGCCACTCTAAGGTCCGGTACTGCACACTTTCTGTGTGTGTGTTAGCGTGTTGGGTTCCCCGAATCGTAACACATTAGACAGGTGCCCTTGAAGGCATAGACTAGGGACTGACTAGCTAGTATCTCAGTTAATATCCTGCACGGTTAGTCACAGTATCAAAGTATATAGACAGTTTATCTATCTTTCTTTTGACAGGTGCCCTTGAAGGCACAGAATAGATAACAGGTTTTGTTGACTTCCGTGTATTTTAATTCACTCTCTATTATCTACATCAGCACTACTCTTATCCGCTTTCCGTTCTGTCAAGTCTCATATATACTGTCGTTCATCGATACTATATATTTTTGAAGGTATCGTTCTCCACAGTTAGTTATTACCATTTTGTTAGGATGTCCTATTTCAGATTGGACTAGACAGATAGGTATTTTAACCCTTACTGGATTATATTTCATGGAGTCTTAATAACAATGTCTCTTTGACTCAGGGTTATTAACTTACTCCCACCAATTGGGAAATTTAGTACTGATGTATGCTGGGTGTTTAGTTGCTTCTATAGCTGTTATATTGACTCTTCTTTATTTGCTCTTTTTTTGCTCTTCCTGACTATTAATATACACAGCTCTATCGTTCTGAGAGCAGCTAATAGGCATTTAAGGTGCTTAGCCGTTCATTTAGCCGCAACATTCCTTTAACCCCTTAAGGACGCTGGACGGAAAATTTCCGTCCAAAATGAAAATGAATCCCTGATTGCCACTGTTACAAATCGCTATTTGTAACTGGCCCTTTAAATGAGAAATTGCCCTGCTTCCCTGGATTGTGGAGAAGCATGTTTGCCAGCCTCCTTCCTCATGACTATGGCCCCTGGAAGATTGTGCCCCTGAAAACTTATTAACTTTTATTGGGTGTGTATGGCCCTTTAAGAACCGTCTGGGGACATATTGTGACTTTGCTGAACAATGCCCCTTTAAGACTATGTCCCCAGACCTGTAAAATAACTTGCCCCTGGCTCTCTCCCACTTGGTTCAGTAAATAGGGCTTACTGAACCAAGTACCACACAGGCGGACCACCCAGAAGTTAAAGTGTGCAGGCAATTTTCCTCCCAGGCTGTGAGGTTACTGCAGGTTAATTGCACGTGGCGGCGGCCATCTTTGTTCAGTCGAACGAGGTCAGCGGTATGTGTAGCCAAATTCATGGAACTGAAATCGGCTACACATTTTACCGAACACCGCTGACCCTTACCTTCTCCTACACTTCGTTTTTCAGCTCCAGAGACTAAGTCCCGTTTGAAATGGTACTTAGTCGTTTTTTAGGCATGAAATTGACCGGCCGCACAGCCCTAATCTATGGAACTGTTTTGGGCAGGAAATTGTGCTTGCGGTCGGTCATAAAGGGACCTCCAGCTAACTTTTGATCCACTGGGGGGATTTGGCTGATTTTTGGAAGTGTTTATGTTTGAAGTATGCTGATTCCAAATATGTAATTGTTATGGAGATTGAATGTATAGTTTTAAAGTTACAGTGTATGTGTGAAAACTGTATTTTTACTGTATGCTATAATTATGTTATATGTTTATCTGAGGGGAGGAGACGTGGGGGTGGTACCATGTATGTGATTGGTTAATTTCATCCTCCCCCTGGGAGTGTCCTGTGTGTACCTTTTTGTAATAAAAAGCAGGCTGGGTGTCCCAGTTCTCAGTTCTTCTTGACCCTTCAAAACGTAGCCTTGTCTCGTTATTGGAGGGAATTGCTGTATCACACTGGGGATTGCTATGCTCTACATATTCCCCTGAGCTTAATCACTTAGCTCTTTTAAGAGCTTGTTCCGGATACGCTCTCCTGGAGGAGAGGTCTTCCCCACACGGTCCTGGAGGACAGAAGCCGATCCAGGGTGGAAGGAAGACGGCGCGGCTCCAGTTAAGCTACGGCGGTTGTGGAGCCTGCGGTGGTTGTGGTGTCGTCTGCAGTGCTTGGAGTCCTCTGAGAGCGCTAGGAGCATCCATCAACGGAGGGTACTCGGTCGGAGTACACGGAGCTCCGTTACAGCCACAATTGCTGCAATTGTGGGGTTAATCTTCCTGTAGTGTGTCTCCATATTGGAGGCACACTACCATGGGCAGTTTCACTGATTCAGCCCATGTGATCGCTCAGAGCGATCACACGTGCTGAAGTGAAACCCGATCTGTTTCCCTGCAGCTCCGTGTGAGCTGTGAACTGCAGAGAGACAGATTGGTGCTGATCTTTCTCTCTGCGAGAAAAAAGTGTTAGCAATAAAATCCCACCCCCCTCATCTCTTTCAAATAAAATGTAACCCCTTCACTGCCCTTTGATCACTGCCTGCAGTGATCAAAATATAGATCACAGTATTTCACTGTGATCTGATTTTTTTTATTTTAACCCCTGAGTGTTAACTTTTATTTTTTTTTAATCCTCAGGGGTTAAATTTATTTAATTAATTCATTTAAATATTTTAAAATATTTTTTTATTTAGCTAGGGTGGGTAGAAGTGAGTGGGGAAATTTGGGGATTTATGGTTAGGCTAGTTAGGGGTTAAAAAAACAATAACAAGTAAAAAAAAACTTTTGAAAAGTTTAAACAAAGTTTTAAAATAGTAAAATAAGTTGTTAAAAGTTAAATAAAACTATTATTAGCTTTTAACAACTTATTTTACTATTTTAAAAGTTTTAAAAAACTTTTAAAAAGTAAAAAAAATATATTTTAAAAAGGGGGAAAATGCGTATTACATCTACACTTGGTACAGGCTAGCGAAAAACTTATACCATGCTAAGGTTTCAAATATGCCTTTTGAAACACCCTGAGGTGTCTTCTTTAGGAAATGGTATGCCTTTGTGAAGTAATTGGAAAACACAACCTATTAAAAAAAATTCCAAAGTGGGGCATGGACCCAGCGTAAAAATTCTAATTAAATGGCTGTGTCTCAAATGTGCCCCTTCAACGTTGTCATATACCTGGTAAAGGTACATACGGGGGTATTGCTGTACTCAGATGACATAGCGGAACATCATATGATGTATTATACTGTTGTAGCACATATATAAGGTTTGCAAAATATATATTGCAAACTCATTGAGTATGTCAAAAAGGCATAACAAATGCTTATTACCACTACACTTGGTATAAGCTAGTGGAAAAAATATTTCACGCTAAGGTTCAAAATACGTCTTTTGAATTACCCTAGGGTGTCTTCTTTAAGAAATGGTATGCCTTTATGGGGTAGTTGGAAAAAGCAGCCTGCTAACATATTTAAAAATTGAATACGGACCCATTAAAACTCTCCATGTAAATTTACACTTAAAAACCTGAACTTGTCACGTCTCTTTCACAGTACTGTAACTTCACAATATAGGGTCTAGGCATACATTGGGCTTATTGTTTTACTCAGAAGAGTTAACTGAGCATACTTAGGGGGAATTTGTGACAGTGGCACTTATCAAATGTAAGAAATACCCAACGAAAATGCAACATGTATGTAAAAAAAAAATTAATTTATTTTTCTCACCACAAAATTTGAAAAAAATGGTGGCAAGTTAAGGTATAATATATGCCTAATAACATACCCTGGAGTGTCTGCTTTCTCAAATGGAAGGCCTTTGTGGGGTTATTTGAACAGTCAAATGGCTATAATGCCACAAAATCAGACATATGACCATCTATGAAAATTCCAACTATAGAAACTGAAATAGCATGGTCTCCTATATGGCATTGTAGCTTCACAGAATAGGGTCAAAGGTATACAATGGGGGTATCGTTGTACTCAGCAGAAGTAGCTGAACACAATATGGGGTTCTGTACAGGGATAGCACACACTAGGTTTACGAAATACACATTACAAAAACCTTGTTATATGTGTATATGCCAAAATAGAGAAAAAACACACCGTATGCAAAAAGTGTCAAACTAACCTTAGGTAAATAGCCCGTGATTGTCTACGTTATATAAATATATACTTTTGTGTGGCAATTTTGTTTCTTGTAATGGGTATTAAACTTCCAAGACAAACATATCAACTTCTAAAATTGTTTTACATGGAAATTTTATTTTAGACCTTGTAGTTTGTGACCTGTAACTTTTCAAATAAACTGAAATCCTACACATATTATGTACTTTGCAAATCAAGACACATAAATGATTTTGTAATAGATACTCTATAATATTTAAGGCTGCTGATAAGCAGTTATTTCTAAATGGCAGTTAGACATTGAGTGTAATTACTATCTATACTGTAAATTAACAGAGGCACCTATTTTAAACTACATAAGTTTCTTATGACCTATACACTTTTTATTTTAATTACACCTTACTGTCCCCCAAATGGGGGTATTAAAAATGTATTATTTTATTTAGTTCTTTCTTTTTGCTCTATGATTAGCACATTTGCTGCTTCACACTAATAGAGCATTTCTCAGCAAGGGTATAAAGACTGGCTTTGGGGATACTTCATTTTAGTTAACCTTTTTCAGTCTCTTCTCATTTCATATCCAATCGACATATATGGGATATCTTATTCTTACCCAATTGAGTATGCTCTGTTGGTTGCTTATGCTCATTTGATTTCTGAACTGTGATTCTACAGATATCGTCCATTGAGCAAATACTAGATATTGTGACACTTTAGACTTACACAGTATTGACACATTAAATGGATACAAATTAGGATGTTAACCATTGTATCATTGTGGTATTGATTTTGTTACTAATCATATCTCCTGTGTCAACATATAAAGCTTTTCTCCAGTTATTTCACTGGGGTGTATTTACAGACCCTGGAGTTTTTGTTTCTCACCCAGCATTCTATATTCCTCTCTCTGCACATTACCTTTACCCATGTCTATTTAGTATACTAGAGGCTTTTGCAACATTATATTTTTTGTATGTGGTACACTGTAGTATCTACATTGATACATACAGGGAGTGCAGAATTATTAGGCAAGTTGTATTTTTGAGGATTAATTTTATTATTGAACAACAACCATGTTCTCAATGAACCCAAAAAACTCATTAATATCAAAGCTGAATATTTTTGGAAGTAGTTTTTAGTTTGTTTTTAGTTTTAGCTATTTTAGGGGGATATATGTGTGTGCAGGTGACTATTACTGTGCATTATTATTAGGCAACTTAACAAAAAACAAATATATACCCATTTCAATTATTTATTTTTACCAGTGAAACCAATATAACATCTCAACATTCACAAATATACATTTCTGACATTCAAAAACATAACAAAAACAAATCAGTGACCAATATAGCCACCTTTCTTTGCAAGGACACTCAAAAGCCTGCCATCCATGGATTCTGTCAGTGTTTTGATCTGTTCACCATCAACATTGCGTGCAGAAGCAACCACAGCCTCCCAGACACTGTTCAGAGAGGTGTACTGTTTTCCCTCCTTGTAAATCTCACATTTGATGATGGACCACAGGTTCTCAATGGGGTTCAGATCAGGTGAACAAGGAGGCCATGTCATTAGATTTTCTTCTTTTATAACCTTTCTTGCCAGCCACGCTGTGGAGTACTTGGACGCGTGTGATGGAGCATTGTCCTGCATGAAAATCATGTTTTTCTTGAAGGATGCAGACTTCTTCCTGTACCACTGCTTGAAGAAGGTGTCTTCCAGAAACTGGCAGTAGGACTGGGAGTTGAGCTTGACTCCATCCTCAACCCGAAAAGGCCCCACAAGCTCATCTTTGATGATACCAGCCCAAACCAGTACTCCACCTCCACCTTGCTGGCTGGAGTCGGACTGGAGCTCTCTGCCCTTTACCAAGCCAGCCACGGGCCCATCCATCTGGCCCATCAAGACTCACTCTCATTTCATCAGTCCATAAAACCTTAGAAAAATCAGTCTTGAGATATTTCTTGGCCCAGTCTTGACGTTTCAGCTTGTGTGTCTTGTTCAGTGGTGGTCGTCTTTCAGCCTTTCTTACCTTGGCCATGTCTCTGAGTATTGCACACCTTGTGCTTTTGGGCACTCCAGTGATGTTGCAGCTCTGAAATATGGCCAAACTGGTGGCAAGTGGCATCTTGGCAGCTGCACGCTTGACTTTTCTCAGTTCATGGGCAGTTATTTTGCGCCTTGGTTTCTCCACACGCTTCTTGCGACCCTGTTGACTATTTTGAATGAAACGCTTGATTGTTCGATGATCACGCTTCAGAAGCTTTGCAATTTTAAGAGTGCTGCATCCCTCTGCAAGATATCTCACTATTTTTGACTTTTCTGAGCCTGTCAAGTCCTTCTTTTGACCCATTTTGCCAAAGGAAAGGAAGTTGCCTAATAATTATGCACACCTGATATAGGATGTTGATGTCATTAGACCACACCCCTTCTCATTACAGAGATGCACATCACCTAATATGCTTAATTGGTAGTAGGCTTTCGAGCCTATACAGCTTGGAGTAAGACAACATGCATAAAGAGGATGATGTGGTCAAAATACTCATTTGCCTAATAATTCTGCACTCCCTGTATGTTTGTCTCGTATAGTTTAGTATTTGTTTAATAAAGTTTTTCTATTTAAATCTATTTCATTGGGACAGATTTTCTCTTCTGTTTCTATAATCTACTTTAGGGTTATCCCCTGTATCTGATCCCACTCTATTATAACAGTACTATTGTGGGGCCACTCTCTCTCAAACTATGTTGATGATGAGGTTTCAAATGATGTATTCATCTATAAGTACTTATACTATAAGTAACCCCTTAAGGACACATGACATGTGTGACATGTCATGATTCCCTTTTATTCCAGAAGTTTGGTCCTTAAGGGGTTAAGGAGCTAAAAATAGAAATAAGAGAAAAGAAGATGATGTCAAACAGTTTGACTGTTGTCTGCCTGCCTCCACTACAGCTACAGGAGTGCCAGAAGCTCCTGCTTAGGAGTTTACATTAGCTTTCTTAAGCTAAGCCTTACATTTCATGGCTAGCTCATTGCCTAAGTGCATTATCTGATCGCTCTCATCTGTTTTTGATGTTGATCCAAAAAAAGGCAAAAAACCATTTTGCAGCATTTTACAATTATGCAACAAACTCTGAAAAAAACTCTTTCTTGTCCCCAGAATGGCAGTCAAATATCTCCTTGGATCAATGAGCTGTTACTACACATATTAAAAAGCATATCCCTGAATATTATGGTTTTGCAAGTATTCATCTAGTTGCCGTTAAGAATCTGTACAGACTGATAAAAACCTTCTCTACCGGTAGAGAATTCAACATTCTTTTTTTATGTTTGTTTTACTTTTTAATAAATATTAATGAAAAAAAACAGTTATTATGATCAAAATCAGCTTAAAACATTATCATATATATATTATCAGATATAACAAATGCATACTTATAGTAAACATATGATAATGATGCAGATGAACAAGAAAAATAAAAAACATGAACCGCTGCTGCAAAAAAGTAAAAATTGAAAGAAGAAAAGGGGTTGCCGTCACAAGAGGTAAAACCCTTTACTAGCCTGTTATGAAAGTAATTATCTCTCCCTATTTTATGAAATTAACAGATGTGACAAAACCCCTGTTTTATGGAAATCAGCGCCCTTTTTGTATGCCGTTTGTGTATTTAGCCTTATTTATTGCCTTTTATTTTGTTCACCGAACAAACTGACGAACAGCCGGACCACACGCAAGTGGAGTGTGCAGCTTGTTAACCTCCCATAAGCGGTGGTTAACCCCAGCTAATTGACGAATGGCTGGGTGGTCGCAGTTTGTATAAATGAACACGTGGTGGCGGCCATCTTAAACTGTTGAATGCCCAGCGGTGTTTTGTCGTCGACCTCATGGAACTGTTTTATTGTAAAATGTGTCCCAGCCCTCCACAAGGTTCATGTGGGAGTATCCCTTGCTGGAGGACCTGCATTAAAGGCCAAGATGTGGCCACCATTAAACAGATCGTTTTACCCCTTCATGAAGTCTTGGCTCATGTTTGGAGGACTGGGAGCTATAATTCACTACACCTTCTGCCACACTTGGATTTCGGGAGATTCTGCATGGATATACTCAGCTAGAGTATAGGGGATCCGTTACACTGGTGGCAAGCGGCATTTGAACCGAAAGAAGACGTGAATGGCCCACAGGTACAAACGGCTCAAACGAACAATACTAAAGGAATTACTGGAAGTTTGAGGCATAGTGGCAAGCAACAAGTCGAAAGCCACGATTATAGCTGAGTTAATGGAGAGCGATAAAACCAGCAACACTACAATCGAGATTGCAGAGGAAACAGAGTTCTAACAGGATGTAAGATGGAGACTCAGCATTTTGGGGCCCAATCCATCGCAGGATATTATTATGCAGAGCATGGCACAAGCAACACAAGCGCAGAATGCCCGAGTTCAAGCAACAGGAACGCAACCAGGTGATGTAATAGCGCTGCAGAGATCTGCTAATGGACAGACATGAAAGATTAACTACGCTGCATTTAAAACATTTACAGATGGCGAATTTGGACATCAACAGTTATTTGCAGGACTTTGATCAGCAGTGTGCATTGGAGAACCTTGAGAAGGATAGCTGGGCTGCGAAACTGAGCAGCAAGCTGTCAGGACGAGCAGCAGAAGCCTACAGAGCTGTGCCAGACGAAGAGGTAAAGAACTGAAGTCAAGTGAAAGAAATATTGCTGGCCCGCTACGCCGTCACGCCAGAGGCATATAGAAAGAAATTAAGGGGTCTCAGAAAAACTTGCAGAGACTCCTATGCTGAACGGGCATTTTGCATGCACCGCGCTGCCCGTAACTGGAACTACAGTTATTGCTACTGGAGCAGTTTTATGATTAACCTCCACCAGAGGTTAGAGACTGGGTCCGAGATCGCAAGCCTCAGACAGTGGAAGAGGCTGCCCGATTAACCGACGAATTCCACGACAGCAGACAGACGGGGAGCAACCAGACGCCCATGGTTCCCCACCCCTCTACGTACACCCCAACACCCACGGGACCACCAGACCTACTACCTCCAACGCTGCACCAACTACTCGGGGATATCGAAAGCCAGCTCCTATGTGCTTCGGGTGCAACCAAATCGGGCACATCAAGCCCAACTGCCCGCAGCGCACCTCAGCCCAGTGGGGGCGACAACCAGCACCACCAAACAAAGCAGCAGCACATTGCGTCCAGGAGGACTATAGTATAGAACCACAAGGGGGTTATTTATCTTATTCAACTCTGGACACTACTGAACAATGGTCTGTACTACATGAAGTAAACCCAGTAGAGGCAGCAGGTGACAACAGGGCGCATCATCGTCAGACCGTCCGACTAAATGGACAAGAGGCTAGAGGCCTGAGAGACAGTGGAGCTACCATCACCCTGGTACAACCACACCGGGTCAAGCCAACCCAAAACACCGGATGGACGGTGGTGCTCCGAGTAGCCGGGGGGCCATTCACAAGCTACCCACAGCCCGGGTCCATATTGACTGAGGCACTGGAGCTCAATCCCTGGAAGTAGGAATTATGCCAGACCTGCCAGCAGAAGTACTCCTGGGGAATGACTTGGGATGTTTGACCTCTCAGTTTGTCCCACCAGCCCAGGAGGGAGCCTTGCCTGTGATGACCCACCAGCAGACTCAAGTGATGGAGACCACAGTAGACTCAAGTGATGGAGACCACACACTCTCAGGAGCCTCAGGTAGGAACTGATACCCCGACCCTGGCCATAAACCCCGCTCCCCACTGGGACACCCTCCAAGATTTTGAAAGGAAACAAAGGGAGGATCCCACTTTAGGGGGCTACAGATGAGCAGCAGATAAGCCTCAGGAAGACGTAGGTCAGGCACGGTTTCAGTGCGAAAAGGGATTATTGTACCGGGTGATGGAAGGGACCGGACAAACTGGCAGTCAGGTGACCAAGAGACAGTTGATAGTACCCCGCAAGTATCGGGCTGAATTACTTTGAATTAGTCACGACATCCCCTTAGCAGGACATCTAGGGATGAAAAAGACTAAAAATAGACTGACACAGACATTTTTTTGGCCCGGAGTTACGCAGTACTTATACGATTATTGTAGAACCTGTGAGGTGTGCCAATGCATAGGGAAAAGAGGTGACCGCCCCAAGGCCAAACTCAGATAACTCCCCATAATAGGAGAACCATTCTACCGAGTAGTGGTGGACCTAGTAGGGCCCCTTAGTAAGCCCAGCTCCTCGGGCAAGAGGTATATACTCACTATAATCGACTATGCCACTAGGTACCCGGAGGCAGTGGCCCTCTCTAATATTCAGGCTGAGACGGTAGTAGAGGCCCTGGTACAAGTTTTTACTAGTGTAGGATTTCCCCGGGAAATCAGGGGACACAGTTCACTGCACCTATTACCCAACAGTGCTGGCAGAGCTGTGGGGTAAAACCTATCCTGAGCTCCCCTTACCACCCTCAGACAAACGGACTATGTAAACGATTTAATGGCACTCTTAAACAGATGCTAAAGACCTTCACAGAGTCCTGTCGTAATTGGGAATCCTTTCTTCCCCATTTGTTGTTTGCGTACCGGGAAGTGCCTCAGGAGACAACCGGCTTCTCTCCCTTCGAATTACTGTATGGGAGAAGAATACGGGGACCCCTGGACCTGGTACGGGAACATTGGGAGGGAGATGTGGGAGAGGCAGGAACCCCTATCGTGCCCTACATCCTGGAGCTAAGGGACCGATTGCAAGTACTGACAGACACGGTTCGAGAAAACTTGCAAATGGCCCAAAAGCATCGGAAACATTGGTATCACAGGGGAGCGAGAGATCGTGTGTTAGAACCAGGACAAAAAGTTTTAGTTTTGAGACCCACTAAAACCGATAAATTACAAGCCTCCTGGCAGGGCCCCTACAAGGTAACAGCAAGAATTAGTGATACCACTTACATGGTAGTGAGCTGTTCCAATGAATGGATCAGAAAATCCTTTCACGTGAACAGGCTCAAATCGTACTTAGAAAGGACGGAGGACATATCCGCAGTATGCGCTCCTGCCTTCCACGATAGCGAGGGTATCCCATTGCCAGATATGCTACCCGCCAACCCAGCCGGAATAGAGCAA
This sequence comes from Pelobates fuscus, assembly GCF_036172605.1. Lineage (NCBI taxonomy): Eukaryota > Metazoa > Chordata > Amphibia > Anura > Pelobatidae > Pelobates > Pelobates fuscus. Next base: position 134,766,402 of record NC_086319.1, on the reverse strand, counting down.
GTTTGTTTGGGAGACAGCTTAAGCCTTGAGGAAAGACAGCAGGCCTCCCAATTGCTAGTGGAATTTAGCGATATGTTCTCTGCCCTACCAGGGTACACAACGCTGGCAGTCCACAGAATAGAGACCCCGGGTCAGGTACCCCTCCGGCAGCAGCCATATCACATCCCTGAGACCATTAGGGAGAGCATGCACAAATAAATTGTGAACATTATAGAACCATCCCAGAGTCCTTGGGCATCCCCGGTAGTGCTGGTGCCTAAGCGGGATGGTACGACCCGCTTTTGCGTCGACTACCGAAGGCTTAACGACCGATCAGTTACAGATGCCTACCCCATGCCCAGGGTGGACGAACTGTTGGAGCGGATGGCAAAAGGGAATTATTTGACCACTATAGATCTGTGCAAAGGATATTGGCAAATTCCCTTTGAGCCTGGGGCTATCCCTAAATCGGCATTCGTCACCGATGAAGAATGCCCCAGCTACATTTCAGAGGATGGCTGATTGGCTCTTAGAGGGATTTCAGAGCTTCACTTGAGCATATCTGGATGATATAGCCACATTCAGTTGCAAATGGGAGGCTCACTTGGAGCACATGTCTGTAGTGTTCAAACGAATTCAAACCGCCGGTCTAACATTAGAACCAGACAAATGCCATGTAGGAATGGCAGAAGTACAATACTTAGGCCACCGAGTGGGCTCTGCTCTGGGAAGCAGAGACCCGAACCAGACAAAGTGGAGGCCATAACCCAGTGGCCCCAACCCTGCACCAAAATGCAGGTAATGGTGTTTAAGGGACCACCGGCTATTACTACTGACCTCACAAAAAAGTCCCTGCCCAGAGAAGTTGTATGGTCCCCAGAGTGTGCGGACTCCTTCCAGAGTTAAAAACGGCTCACGTCCATACAGATGCCTCAATGTTTGGACTGGGAGCCGTATTAAGTCAGGTCGGGGAGGATGGCATGGAGCACCCAGTTATGCCACTGTGGAGAAGGAGTGCCTAGCGCTCGTTTGGGCACTCAAGAAACTTCAACCTTATTTACATGGGCACTCCTTCACCGTCATGACTGATCACAAGCCCCTGATCTGGCTCAACAGATTGGCCGAAGACAACCCCAGGCTGTTGCGATGGAGCCTGGCACTGAGACCAGGGAAACAGAATGCCAATGAGGATGAGTTGTCTCGCCAAACTGAAATGGACGCTCTGCTACCTACTTCCCAGACATCCCCAAGCCAACCCATTGCCATCCCATGGAACTAGGGGGGAGCTATGTGACAAAACCCCTGTTTTATGGATATCAGTGCCCTTTTCATTTTTATTCCCTTTTATTTAATTTACCGAACAAACTAACAAGCAGCCTAACGAACAGCCGGACCAAACGCAAGTGGAGTGTGCAGCCTGTTAACCTCCCAGAAGCGGTGGTTAACCGTAGCTAATTGGCGAACGGCTGGGTGGTCGCCATTCGTATGAATGAACACGTGGGCGTGGCCATCTTAAACTATCGAACCCCCAGCGGTGTTTTGTAGTCAACCGAATGGAACTGTTTTCGGTCACTGTTTCACACGAACACCGCTGGGACTTCCAAACTTCCATCCCTTCGTTTCTGTTCATATGAACGCAGCATGGTTCGGTACATAAAAAACTCACAAACTAGACTGACCCTGATAGCTAACAGCCACTAATTCTGGACAAATTTATGCCGCACGATCATGAAAACCCTCTAACTCAAAGGCGATTTGACTGTGTTCATGGGATCTGAGCGCTTTTCAGATATATTGAGCGCTCAGATTCATGCTATCTGGGGGTAGGTCCAATATGGGGGTTCAGTAATGTGAAAAATTAGTTATGTATTTTAATGTGTTTTGTTACAGTTATAACTTGGAAATATTTTCTCTACCTTGAGATAATTAAGTTTACTACGGCTACTTAACACAATTATCTCCAGGATAGAGAGGAGGGATTTTACTGTTTATGTGGGAGTGTTTCACAGTGTACTGTATGTTGATTGGTTACTGTAAATTGTGTCCCAGTTCTCCACAAGGTCCATGTGGAAGTATCCCTTGCTGGAGGACCTGCATAAAAGGCCAAGCTGTGGCCACCATTAAACAGATCGTTTTACCCTTTCATGAAGTCTTGGCTCATGTTTTGGGGGATTGGGAGCTATAATTCACTACAACTTCTGCTACACTTGGATTTTGGGAGATTCTACATGGATATACTCAGCTAGAGTATAGGGCATCCGTTACAACAGACATTCAACTTATGTAAATATGACTCAATAACTCTGTGGGCTCTGGTGTTGAAGGTGAGTTGCCGGATTATTCCTTTTTCCATTTATTTGATATACAAGTTAGCATTGAATTACCTGCCAATTTCCAATATGTTAACTTTCGCTGCCATTAATATATGGATAAGTAAATTACGATTGTATTTCATCATTTTATTTAGTGCTATATGCAAAAGAAAGACATCAAGACTTAAATAATATTTGTGACAGAACCGTCTGATTGCTTTTATTCTTCCTCCATTCGTCTGTTTGTGTCCCTGAACCTCCGCCGGTATGCCTCTGGGGTCACAGCATGCCTGGCTAAGAGAGCTTTTTTAAAGGATAAATAATTTGTAATCTCCTCATCTGGGATGGCTCGGAAGGCTTTGCTTGCCCGGCCAGATAATTTCCCAGAGAGGATGGTGACCCATTCTTCTGCGGGTACTGTCTTTCGAAATCAGCCAGGTACCCATCAATTTTCCCCTCGGCTTCCACAAAGTTTTTAAACGCAGCAAAGTGTACCTTTTTCTTCCCATGATTATTAGGTATCTCCGCTGCTGCAGCACCTCTTTGCTGAAGTGCCCGGTTTGCTTCCACGGCAGGTATGACACGCTCAATGAGGTCTTGTGTAGGGTTGGGGCCAAAGTGTGCCAGCCTTATCTGGACTGCCCGGTTAAAACGTATTTTGTTTGGTGTCAGGTCAGTGATGCTTGGCACGTTAACTCTCCTGGTTCCTTGCGCTCCGTCCATTTCGAGCAGCTCCGCAATGATTTCTCTCTTTCTAAGGTTACTTGCTTGTCGACCTCTGTGTTCCAGCAAATCCTTGAGGGTAGCACGTTTCCGTCTCTCATATGGTATTTCCATCGTTCTGGGTTGTGTCGCTGACCTTCTGGGCTGTGAGAACCATCCCACCGCTACCACCAGTTGTTACGGTATAACCCGGTATAGGGAGGGTTAATACCGGTCAAGGGATTCACCTTTCGAAGAGTGCAGCAGTTCACGATCACTCGAACCCACCGGACTGGAAACATACAATGTTCTCCTCTCCTGGAACAGGCAAAAGAATAACTCACGATAGTAATTCACCCAAGGATGAGACGAGGCTCCGTATTGAGGGTAAAACAGAATCTGGTTTATTGAGGTCAACCTGCCCAGTATTTATGCAGGTCTCCCACCTGGTGGACACTCCCCTAGGGGACCAGATGGAAGACTGTGACACAGGACAGACAAGTACCAATGACAGACATACAGTGGTAAAACATTCCCACAATGCATCACAATTCCCTCCTCTCCATCCGAGAGATAATTGGGAAGTAATCCAATTATCTCCCAGGACAGAGGCAAATCACCACTATCCACGTGGTGACTACAGGACAATAAAATACAATAAAATATACAATGTTACACTTATTACCTGAAATATATACATGTAACATATCCCCAGATAGCTTAGGTCTGAGCGCACATTATTACTGAATGGCGCTCAGACTACACACATACGGTTCAATTGCCATGGAGCTAAAGTCTTTTATTACACGAATAGGCTCCATGGCATAGCTATCTGGGTTAACAGCATTCACATGGTTAAATACTGCAGGAACCAGTGTTCGGTTGAACAGGCGAAGGCAGAAGCAGGAAGGCTGGCGGCTCAGCGGTGTTCGTGAGTAAAAGTATCAGTTTTCAGTTCCATAAGTTTGGTACTGAACACCGCTGGCCGTTCGTGAGCTGCAGACTGCCGCCACCGTGTGTTAGCTCTGTGTAACCGCGACCACTCAACGGTAGTCAATTAAGCTGCGGTTAACCGCAGCTACTGGGAGGTCAATTGGCGGCACACGCCAGCTCTCCGGTGGTTGGTCGTTCGGTATTTCTTCGGGATAAAACAAGGGAACACACAGGGACTGTACGGGCAAGGCAATAACCGAACAAACAGACAAATGGAGATAGAATAAAAGCAATCCATAGACAGATGGTTCTGTCACAATATTTATTTCACAATATTCTCTTATCTTGCTTTCTGTCATTTTCAAGAACAGTTACAAATGAAGACACAACGACCACATAAGCATAAAATCACATCTCTTCACGCCACATCTCCAACACAAGTTTGAACAGCTTGGGTAAATTCTAGATAACACGCGGGTATCCTGTACCATCTATTCACGATCTTGTAATGAGTTTCTGTTTTATTTAAACAATGTTAGTTTACATAATTTAATGAGAAGACTAACTATTATCTCTCTTTTGTAATATTTAGATATTGTTTCCATTTAATTAAATATTTAGTAGAAGATAGTTCATGAAAAAGTCTATTCAAATCTCTGCATTGGGCAACCATTTTCCCATTATCTTTTTTTCCCTAATCATATTCGTAACTTTTTCACTCTCTCCAATTCCCCCATATAAGTGTTTATTAATACATGTTTATTTAGTACTCTTTACTCTTGGATAATTAAAAATCTCTCTATCAGGGAGATTAAAATATCATTGTAACTGGACCAAGGGTTTAGCTTACAATGGGAAACAAGATCAATATTTTCTATATTGAACTTAAGGATATCTATTGGGTTTTTACAAATTACCATATTAGTCAAGTCCATACCTTTTAACATAGAAACATAGAATGTGACGGCAGATTCGGCCCATCTAGTCTGCCCCATTTTCTAAATACTTTCATTAGTCCCTGGCCTTAGCTTAAATCTAGGATAGCCTTATGTATATCCCATGCATGCTTAAACTCCCTCACTGTGTTAACCTCTACCACTTCAGCTGGATGGCTTTTCCATGCGTCCACTACCCTCTCACTAAAGTAATATTTCCTGATATTATTTTTAAACCTTTGCCCCTCTAATTTAAGACTTTGCTCGTTTGAGAAAGTCCCAAGAGGCGGGACGAAACACGTCACGTGACCTGGTATCAGGATACAAGGAAGTGAACTGAATACACACACCAGCCAGCAGGACCGGCCCCAGAAGGAGAGAGATTACACTGAACTGTTATCAAACTCCCCATGGTGTGGTGAGCTGCAGCTGGACTGTGCTTTTTATTATTTGACTATCAGTTGTTTTTATTTTTAATAAATGTTTTTTGCCTGACACTGGAGTCACAGGAGCATTTATCAGATCCCACGTACCCAAGGGGCTGATCCTCCCTGGGCGAGATAGCTTAGAGTGGGGCTCATACCACTCTATATTTGTGAGTTGCATTCTTAAAGAGACAGTTTATTTTAGTTTAAATTTTAATAATTGTATTGCACTAGGAGTGCTTTCTCTGTTCCCTCCCCCCTACTTTTGTCTCCTTAAACTACAGATATCAACTGTACAGTGTAACAGGCTATAAGTATATACACATATACACCTGGGCTTGTAGACACCCTATAAGGGATCACACTTGCTTGCACTGTATCATCTGTTTGTAAATACTTCTCAACACTTGAGGGGTTCTGTACATATGTATGCGCACCAGCACTTTTCTGTTTTGTAATTTAAGACTATGTCCTCTTGTTGTGGTAGTTTTTCTTCTTTTACATACAGTCTCCTCCTTTACTGTGTTGATTCCCTTTATTTAAATGTTTCTATCATATGTCCCTGTCTCGTCTTTCCTCCAAACTATACGTGTTAAGATCCTTTCCTTGTAAGTTTTATCCTGTAATCCATGAACCAGTTTAGTAGCCCTTCTCTGAACTTTCTCCAAAGTATCAATATCCTTCTGGAGATATGACATCCAGCACTGTGTACAATACTGCAAGTGAGGTCTCACAAGTGTTCTGTACAATGGCATGAGCACTTCTCTCTTTCTTCTGCTAATACCTCTCCCTATACAACCATGCATTCTGCTAGCATTTCCTGCTGCTGTATTACACTGTCTGCCTATGTTTAAGTCATCTGAAATTATTACCCCTAAATCCCTTTCCTCAGATTTTGAGGTTAGGACTCAAATGTATATATATCAAATATGCTATACTCTGCTGTGACGATGTGCCCTTCGCCACTTGGTCCTGGAGAGGCTTGCTTGCCAGCCTCCTCCCCTGTGACAATGGCCCTGGGGTGTATGGCCCTTTAAAAATGCTATTTGGGCCTATGGACTTGTATTGGACTGTGCATGGCCCTTTAAGAACTGTAAGTGCCGTTCGAAGATTCATTGTTTCAGTGTAAAATAGACCGACCGCACAGCCCAAATCCATGGGAATGAAAATTACTGGACGGATTTGGCTGAATTTTGGTTATGTTTATATTTAAAGTATGCTGGTTCTGAAAATGTTTTGTGAAGATTGGATGTATATTTTTAAAGTTACAGTGTATGTGTAAAAAGTATATTTTTCCTGCCTGTGATAATTACATTAACCCATTGTGTGCAGTAATTATATCACAGGCAGAGGGGAGGATTTTGTGGGAGTGAATGGGTGTGGTTTTACTGTATGTTACATGCTTTATTAGTTATTTTACAAAACCCTTTGGGCGGTACGATGTCTGTAAAACCTGCATAAAAGAAGGCCCTTTGGTGCCAAGTAATAACACAGTTCTTCTTGACCCTCAACACGTAGTCTTGTCTCGTGATTGGAGGGGACAGCTGATCCAGGGTGGACGGAAGACGGCGAGACTCCAGTTAAGCTACAGCGGTTGTGGAGTCTGCGGTGCTTGTGGTGTCCGGTGCGGTGCTTGTGGTCCTCGGCGCAAGCTAGGAAGCGTCCATCAACGGAAGGTACTCAGTCGGAGTACGGGGAGTTCCGTTACATTTGCCCTTGGGTTTTTATGTCCAAGGTGCATTATCTTGCACTTATCCAAATTAAATGTCAGTTGTCACAGCTCTGACCATTTTTCTAGTTTACCTAAATCATTTGCCAATTGACTTATCCCTCCTGGAACATCAACCCTGTTACATATTTTTGTATCATCAGCAAAAAGACATACCTTGCCATCAAGACCCTCTGCAATTTTACATGATCTCCCTGAAGTAAACCTATGTTGTCTCTGATCTTGAAGTCCCTGTGATTTTAGATGTTCATGTAAAATTCGCTAATTTCCAATCTTCTGGGACTACTCTCGTTAACAATGATTGGTTAAATAAATCCAATGGTTTTGCTAGTACACCACTAAGCTATTTTAATTATTTTGGGTGTATTCCATCAGGCCTTATTGACTTATTTGTCTTTACTTTTTACAGTTGAAATAGAACCTCTTCCTCTTTCAACTCACATGTAACAAATTACTTGTTTGTCCTTTTTCCTAACTGAAGTCCCTTTCCTTCATTTTCATCTGTAAATAATGAACACAATATTCATTGAGGCAGTCACCTAGACCTTTATCCTCTTATACATACCTACCTTCTTTTGTTTTTAGTCTAACTAATCCTTGTTTTACTTTCCTTTTCTCATTTATGTATCTAAAAAACGTTTTGTCCCCCTTTTTTACTGACTGGACTATTTTCTCTTCTCTGTGTGACTTGGAAGCTCATATAACTTGCTTAGCATCTTCCTGCCTAATCTTATAGATCTGTCTATCTTCCTCTCTCTGGGTTTTTAATTACTAACTGCTAACTATTAGTTTTTTTACTATTTTGGCCACTTCTCCATAGTACCACAGTGGTTTCTTTTTTGCTCTTACTGACAAGCCTAACACAATTTTATGTTGCCTTCAGTAGTGCAACTTTTAAATAATCCCATTTCTCTTGGACTCAATTTAAACTGCTCCAGTCTGATAATGACTCATTTACACACATTCTAATTTTAGGAAAATATGTTTTTTCTAATGTCTAAAACTTTTTTTTTTGGGTGGTGTGACTCAGTCACTGTTTTTATATTAAACCACACTGACTGGTTAAAGTTTTAGCCAATAACTTTGGAGCAAATTTGATAATTCAATGTTTTTTTTATGTTGATCAGTTCCTCTGACTGTTAATGTTTACCAAAAAAGAGAGCCCAAGCTAGAATTAGATAGCTCTGGTTCGATATTATGCCATTTTTATTTACCTCTTAATCTAATTCTGTAACTCTACTTGCATTATAATATTCCTCAATATTGGGTATTCCCAGGCCACCCTATGATGGTTTTAACATAAAGGTACTCATATTCACTCTTGGGGGTTTACTAACTGTGGCGAAACCGACCTCGCCACGTGTCCTTGGAGGGGGCTGATTGCCCGCCTCTTGCCTTTGGACTATGGACCAGACTTTATGGGAATGTGATACCCCAGATAGCCATACCATGGAGCCTATTCATATAATGAAAGACTATGGGAAAGACTTTAGCTCCATGGCAATTGTACTGTGTGAGTAGGATCTGCGCGCTATTCGGTAGTTTTGTGCGTGCAGATCCCAGCTATCTGGGGATAGGTGAAATGTCTGTGTGTTATGTGTAAATGTGACTTTATGTATTTTAAAGTGTTTTATGTTGTTTTGCAACCATGTGGTTAATGGAGTCTGCCTTTAGTCCTGGGTAATTGGATTACTTCTCCAATTAACTCCAGGGCAGAAGGGAGGAAACCAGGGTGCATTGTGGGGATGTTTTTCTGCCAGCTAGAAAGGAACAAAAGATACTTTTAGTAACTTTTGAACCCCTGGTCGGATTCATGCCATTTTTTAATATGTTGTTCCCCTGAATGGATTGATTGTGGATATGTATTTTTATGTGAATGTGATGTATGGTTTTAAAGTTATGAAAGTTGTGTAAAAGTATATTTTACACTGTATGCATAATGGGATTATGTGTCACACTAAGGGGAGGGGATGTGTGGGAGGTAACATCTATGTCATTGGTTCTTTTATGCCTCCCCCTGGGTGTGGCCTGTATGTGTGAGTTGGAAATAAAAGCCAGGCTGGATGAGCCAGTCCAGAGTTCCTGTTTTACCCTCAAAGTGATGTGTCGTCTCATTATTGGGGGAAGGATTTATTGTATGCTGTTCCAGTTGACTGCTAGGAGTACAAGCCTATTCGTATGGTTCCTATTCAATGGTCTACAGCATTCATACGCTTGGGAGAATTTAAAGGTTTCTTGGATTCGGTGATTATGGTGTCTGCCAGAGTGCTTGGAGTCCTCAGGAAGCACTAGGAGCATCCATTAACGGAGGTACCAAGTCGGGGTGCCAGGCGATCCGTTACACTAACCATATATATTTCATCAACTCAGATTGACTCATTGCCATCCGGCTACTTGAGATATTAAGAAGAATCAATCTAAAAAGATTCAGACAGTTCAGACAGCCCCATCACTTCTATCACACAGCATAATTTTTTCTTTTGTTTACCATCATACTGACGCCTCTGCCCAGCTGTGAAGCTACATTCTACTGCACAGCGGGTCAGAGGCAAAAGCACCCATCCCTGGGGATACAGGGGATTCTTAACCTATTGCTATGTTAATCATTTTATAACCTACCAGAAAACGGATACAGTTACCTCTGCTATTGCTAAAAGAAGATAACATTTTGATGTACACCCATAGTGCCTCACCAAGACCCCAACATTTCCTTTTCTACTAAGTTCTTAACCTCGATATCTTCTATTGTGCACTTGGGGGCAATAACGCACAAACAAAGAGCAAGGGGCTTGCACCCACGGGTAAAGAATGCCTCTAACAATGCTTCCTATACACCCAACACAATTACCCGTGTTAAGCCGGCACCTCACGGCCCTCCCCTGCTCCATCTTTACTTTATACCAAACTAACGCCACAACCTAGTCCTAAAGCCAAACTTGGTTACGTTGGTTGCAAGAGCGATGAAACACAGGGGTTGGGAGAGGTGTCTGGACTCCCTCATACGCTAACAGCCTTATAGCAAACCTTAAAGGGACACTATAGTCACCTGAAAAACTTTAGCTTAATGAAGCAGTTTTGGTGTATAGAACATGCCCCTGCAGCCTCACTGCTCAATCCTCTGCCATTTAGGAGTTAAATCCCTTTGTTTATGAACCCCAGTCACACCTCCCTGCATGTGACTGCACAGCCTTCCATAAACATTTCCTGTAAAGAGAGCCCTATTTAGGCTTTATTTATTGCAAGTTCTGTTTAATTAAGATTGTCTTATCCCCTGCTATGTTAATAGCTTGCTAGACCCTGCAAGAGCCTCCTGTATGTGATTAAAGTTCAATTTAGAGATTGAGATACAATTATTTAAGGTAAATTACATCTGTTTGAAAGTGAAACCAGTATTTTTTTTTCATGCAGGCTCTGTCAATCATAGCCAGGGGAGGTGTGGCTAGGGCTGCATAAACAGAAACAAAGTGATTTAACTCCTAAATGACAGTGAATTGAGCAGTGAAATTGCAGGGGAATGATCTATACACCAAAACTGCTTTATTTAGCTAAAGTAATTTAGGTGACTATAGTGTTCCTTTAAGTATCGCCACCTTTGTTATTTTATTCATTTATTTATTTAAAATGTCCTTTCACTTTACAGGAACAAAGGACACATCCCCACAGCTACCCCAAAGTGGGTGCATATTTGTCCACTTGGTATCCTAGATGTTAAAATTCTACAGAGCACACAAAAAAAAAAAAAGAAAAGTATTCAGAGAGTAGGAGAGGGGGCTGCATTGACCCTAATCTCTTTACACCAAGAGACATTTGCCCCCTAGTAGGAGGACATTTTATTTCACTTAGTCTAGGCCATTCCTTCTCCTGTGCCAACACTTCCGCAAATGCCATGCAGCAAACTTACCCTTGGGCAAACAAAATAGCGTAGCGATACTGGTCCACAAAACATGTCCCATAAACATCAAGCAGACTGGCACTAACAAATATGCTTTCACATCTCTCTACGCACTAAATGTCCCAGATAGTACGTTCTGGGAAGTGCTATGCGCACACTTGCGCACTTGCACACCACAATGCCACCATGTTGACCACTGTAGACAGACACCAGCAACGCAATATATCACGTCACCTCCCACCAACGGTAAAGTCTGATAAACTATTAGCAGCCTTTGCCTCTCAACTAAACTTAGTGGATGCATGGAATGCACTTCACCCCACCTCCAGGGACTACACCTGTTATTCCTAAATGCACAATTCCTATTACAGGATAGATCTGTCCCTGGTCACGTCTCTCATACCCATGGTTCAAGCGGCCACTATAAAAAGTATCTCATAGTCGGATCATGCTGATATCACCTTTGTTCTTTCCATACCCAACATCACCCGCCCATGGTCATGGAGACTAAACCCAACCCTCCTATTGTCACGTTCTGTTCCTGGTTGCGGATCATTCTGGTAATGGCTTCTGGTATCCAGTACTCCTTTTTGCTATTCTTGCTTAGTTTTCTTGGTTTTTGGTTTTCTATTCTATGTCTGGTTTTCTTTATGCTGGGATTTCTGGGTTCATTCCTATAGTTCATCCCTGGATTTCCCAGTCTCCAGGTTTCCTTTAAATGTTTGTTTTATGTGACACACCCATTTGTTTTCAGCTTTCATTATGTGTTAGAGTTCCTGCAGGCAGCTGCTTTCTGCTTCTGTCCTTTCTTGCAGGTAAGTACTATATATGTGTTCTTAATCTGTGGATGTTTTAGTATACATTAGGCAGTGTAGGACCTGCCAGATATGGGGTACATTGGCGTTGTTGGCAGGCTTATGCAATGTATGATCATATAGTGTGACTAAATCCCCATGATTTCCATATGTAATACTTAGTTATTTCTCCTCTTGTTTTGCCTATGTTATCTTGTCTTGTTTTAGTTTGTATCAACAGTCCATGTATAGTCCTGTCTAGTCATGCCCATGTTATGTTCATGTTTTCCTCATGTCTTGTGTATATGTTCTGGGTTTAGCTTACTATCCTTCTCTGGTTCTGGGTTCTACTAGTTCTGTCTTGTTTTCATGTTTGGTGCCTATCTCTAGTCTTGCCTTGTTTCTAGTACTGGATACAATCTTGTTGCAGAGCCTCCCAATTCAGCTCCTGTGAGGTCTGCTAATTTCCTTGCTCCTAGTTCCTGTTATCCGCACAAGCTAAATCAGGGTCTTGGTATGCGGCTGCACAAACGCTGGTGCTCAACACCAGGGGGCGTGCGGTTACCCGGCACCAGACCCTGCTAATCCACCTCCACGCTGAAGACTCCCACTTAACATCTGGCATATTGGGTCCTGGTCCATGCGCCGCCTGGACACTGTGTCTGGGTTCCGGGCACCGGACCGCCACCCTGACACCTATACAACCCACTCCTCAAGAACTCCATCTAAAAAGAATTATCAGAATATGTTACTCTCAAAAAACTCTCAGTGACCTCCAAAAGCACACAAAACAGTCACCAGAGGGAAGTTAATAAGCCTTGCATCTGCACACAAAAAAAAGTGACTGCACTTGCACAATCCCTCGCAGACCTGAGAGCACAAGTCACAGAATGCCAGAAATCTATCAAATAATTTATGGCCCAAGACTCTGCAAGAGCCTTGCAATGATCAAAACAATTATTCTATGAGAAATCTAATAAAGCAGACACCCTCCTAGCTAAGCGATTAAAACGCAAAGAAACCCAAAAATGTATAGACAAAATCTATGCTCCAGACAGGCAATTCCATAAACTATCTGTGCAAATCGCGGAAATATTCCAAAATTATTTCTCTACTCTATATGACGACACTATGAACAGTACACTATCTCAACCCTATACCCCTGCCATCCCTTACACCAGAGGCGGCTAAACAGATAGGTGCACCTATTACGACAGAAGAAATTATAAAAAATCTAAATTCTCAACAAAATAAGAGCCTGGGCCCAGATTGGTTTACAAGATTATACTACAAAACCTCTTCCATGACAATACTCCACTACCTCTGTAACGTATTTAACTCCATGCTACGAGGCAAATATATGCTCTGGGTGAATATTTGCCTCCTTCTCAAGCCCAATAAACCCACACTGAACTGGGCCACTTTAGGGCTATCTCATTACTAAACGTCAATGTCAAACTTTTCACGAAATTCTTAGCAGAAAGACTTAACACCCACCTACACAAGCAGATCCACCCAGACCAAGTGGGCTTCATCCCACCTAGACATGCATAAAACAACACACAACGAGCTTTGGACCTCATATGGTTCGCTAACTAACGAGGGATACCCACCCTATTTCTAATGCTTGATGCCGAAAATGCATTCGATTGCGTACTATGGCCTTTTTTATTCAAAACTCTTCAAAGACTCGGATTCCCACGTCCCTTTATCAACTCCCTTCACACTCTATATTCCACGCCAGCGGCTAACCTTCTTATCCCAAATGCCCACCCACCTTCATTCCATATCTATAATGGCACAAGGCACTGTCACTAGAACCTTTGCAACAATCTCTTTGACTCAACCCAAGCATCAAGGGAGTGCAAGTTCAACGGGAAGAATATAAAATACCGGCCTACGCGGACAACTTACTTTTGACCCTAACAAACCCAAACCCAGTCATTGCCACCACTACTCACTGCACTGAAAGTCTACTCAGAAGTTTCAGGTTAGACAAAACTGAGGCCCTTCTAATTCACATTACTTCTAAGACAATGTCCTCCCTTTGGGCATCCTATCCATTTCAATATAACCAAACCCACATCCACTACCTGAGCACCAACCTGCCAGCAGATACAGCCCAAACATACCGCCTAAACTATGCACCCCTATTACAAAGAGCAAAACAAGACATCGAATCTTGGGAAGGCCTATACATATAGGCTGACTAGCATCGGTAAAAATGAATCTTCTACCTAGATTTCTGTATCTTTTCCAGACACTCCCTATCCTTGTCTCTATAAAGGATTTTAAAACACTTCTGACCCATTGATAAATTCATATGGGCAACCAAACGAGCTAGGATAAAGAGAGCCACGTTGTACTTCCTTACCTGAGCGGGCGGACTGGTCCTACCCCATTTCTTAAACTATTTTTATGCAGAGCAGTTAGCACAGATACAAACCTAACATGCCCCAGTGGGACTCAAGAGATGGGTCAACTTGGAGCATGACATTTTCAGACAGGACTTCCCTTTATATCTGGCTTCCACGACAAACTTACCACATCCATCACGATCTGGAACAAACTTACAACCAAACACTCACTCATATCAATCCCATCCCCTCTTACCCCAATACTGAGAAACAAACTATTTGTACCCGGCATGAATCCAAAAGACTTTACCCGTTTTGAAAATAATGAACTCCTCTGGATACACCTATTCGTTCACGGTCACCAAATAATCCCCTTCGCAGACCTTCCCAACAAAACACAATTTAAATCTTTTGACTACTTCCGATACATACAAATTAGGAGTTTCCTAAACACCCCCATCTATAAGGCAGCTAGTACCACCGCTTTGACAACTTTTGAAAGGCATGCATACAATGCCCGGTACAAAGGGGCCAAACCAGACCCCTCCGGGATGTCCACAGAGCCCAAAATAAATGAATAGTCAAAATTTCGTTAGCCACCAGGAAGGCTATAGCAGAGCATTGGGGCGTTACCAGGATCCTGACTCGGGGAAGTGAAATTGTTGCGGTCACCGGCCCGCCGAGCCTCACGGCCGTGCCCGACCGGCACGGCCGCGCCGACAACATGAGCTTACCTGCTCGTCGGCGAGCCGGAAACCGCTCCTTCCGTTCTTCCGGGCATCACGCCCGAATCAAACATGGCGCTGACCACGTGGTCGCACATAAGAGTAGCTCCGCCCCCGAGAATTATATCAACGTGTGCGTGACGTCACGACGTCAACGCACACGCACGTTTTGGGGTCAGAGGTCGCCCTCTGACCAATCATAGCCTAGAGAGGGGTATTTAAACCCCTAGCTTTTCCCAGTACTTTGCCCTGTCGTGGTTTCAGTTTCCTGGTTTCCTGAGAGTGCTATTTTCGTGTTTCTGATTTCCTGGTATCCTGATCCTTGGCGTTTCCCTGGTTATTCTGATCTCTGGTTTCCCTGACTTGGCTTGTTTAATCGGTATTGAGTATTTTCTGGCTTCCTTGACCTCGGCTTTCCCTTTGACCATTCTCTGTCTCTTGCCTATTAGTCCGGCCATTCTAAGGTCCGGTTTACGCTCTATCCTGTTATTTTCCTTTTCTTACTTATGTATATGTTTACATAGTTTCTGCGTGCTGGACCACATTACTAGCCGTGACATTACGACAGGGCCATGGATCCTGCAGAACTATGCAAACATATGATAGCCTGTGAAAATAGGGTGGAGGATATGGACCACAGGTTAGACCAATTTGCCCAGGCATTTCAGACCTTGCTCCAGAGGACTGCCTATTTAGAGGTCCCTCCTGTACCACCTGTGGTTCCGCCACCTGTAGTGGTTCCCGTACCACATAAACCACCGTCCATAACCCTGTCACCTCCCCCTCGTTATGGAGGTGATTCTAAAGAATTCAGAGGTTTTTTAAACCAAATTGAATACCACTTTGAGGCCTCCCCAGGTTCATTCCCAACAGATAGATCAAAAATAGGCTATCTGATGAACCAATTAACTGGAAAAGCCTTAACCTGGGCTCTGAAATATGGCCAAACTGGTGGCAAGTGGCATCTTGGCAGCTGCACGCTTGACTTTTCTCAGTTCATGGGCAGTTATTTTGCGCCTTGGTTTCTTCACACGCTTCTTGCGACCCTGTTGACTATTTTGAATGAAACGCTTGATTGTTCGATGATCACGCTTCAGAAGCTTTGCAATTTTAAGAGTGCTGCATCCCTCTGCAAGATATCTCACTATTTTTGACTTTTCTGAGCCTGTCAAGTCCTTCTTTTGACCCATGTTGCCAAAGGAAAGGAAGTTGCCTAATAATTATGCACACCTGATATAGGGTGTTGATGTCATTAGACCACACCCCTTCTCATTACAGAGATGCACATCACCTAATATGCTTAATTGGTAGTAGGCTTTCGAGCCTATACAGCTTGGAGTAAGACAACATGCATAAAGAGGATGATGTGGTCAAAATACTCATTTGCCTAATAATTCTGCACTCCCTATATAAGCAGTCACCAATTCAGCATAGGATATGAATGCAGAAAAAGTAGTCCTACGCATTTCGTTCATTATGAACTTCCTCAGGGACCGCAATAAAATAATTACCATGTATGAATACAAAGTACAAAATAAACATATCCTAAAACAACCCCCCTCCCTGTGTCCTTAAATAGGGCTAGTCCCTCAAGTCCATTGGTGGATTCAGTGGGTGTGGATCCTTTTCTTTTTCGATTGGAGGAGGAAACCACCTCCATCAGCTGTTTCTCACTCTTCCAATTTGAAATTAGCGCCCTTTTCGGCAAGAACTGGAAGTTGTCATCATTGCCAAAATCGGAAGTGACGTTGCGGATATGTCCACGTTCCAATATGCGTTCCAGCAGTATTGTCTCCATAGCAACCGGACGTGATCGTCTCGGCCACAGTTCATATAATACAAAAAGAACTAATTACAGCCCCCAAAATTCTGCTAAAGAGAAAGGTGTTAGTCATATATGATTTGAAGCACTCTCATTTATTATATGCAGCACTTATTCTTAATCAAATTATATTAATCACTAATTTAATCATTAAAATCTGTAGGTATATTAAATCAATGTTTAAACAAAAAAATGATCAAACAGAGAAAATACATAAAGTAGAATAATCTTATACAAATACACCAAAAAGTTCAAATTTTTAGTTTTCAAACTAAAGAGACCTTTAGCTTAGGAATTCCACCATTTAAGGGTGAAGAGGTCTCTTATTCTTAAAGGATTACCTATTCAAAAAAATCTAAAGCATAAACTATTCACCTATGTTGATTCTCGTTTACAAAAATATGCCCAAGGATCACCATCATACGTAAAGGATACTAAGTCTTTTCTCCAAGAAATGGAGAGTATTGAATGGGATCCAGAGTACAGTTGGGCCACACTTGATGTGACCTCTCTGTACACAGTGATCAGCCATAGATTGGGACTGGAGGCGATTAATTATTTCATGGAACAAGATGCAGAATTACCAGCTGATTTTCAGGATTTTGTTTTTTCTTCTGTTCAATTTATTTTATATCACAATTATTTTTTCTTAGTGGTAATTATTTTTTACAAATCACGGGGACTACCATGGGGACCAAGTTTGCCCCCAATTATGCCAATATCTACATGAGGAGGTGGGAGGAGCTATTTGTGTGGTCAGGACATGAC
Source organism: Pelobates fuscus (assembly GCF_036172605.1). Taxonomy (NCBI): domain Eukaryota; kingdom Metazoa; phylum Chordata; class Amphibia; order Anura; family Pelobatidae; genus Pelobates; species Pelobates fuscus. The sequence goes on along the minus strand of NC_086319.1, from coordinate 134,749,029 downwards.
TGGAGGGGGACTTGGTCCTATGGCGGCGTTATATTGACAATTCTTATTATTATTTGGAAGGGGCCTTTTACCTTTGTGATGAGATGTGACGAGACCAATCTCGCCACATTGCATTGGAGGAGCCTGGCTGCCCGTCTGTTGCCTCTGGACTATGGCCCTGGGAGATTGGGCCCTTTAAAAACAGTATTCGGCCATACCAGAGTGTATGTCACTCAGTCTGGCCCTTTAAATACTGTTGGGGAAGGTTTGTCACTTTTTATATGGCCCCCTTGGATGCAGCCGAAGTCGTCGAAGTGGCCGCCATTCGACAAAGGAACACGTGGCGGCGGCCCTTACCGTCGCCTCCACTTCGACACTTCGGTAAAAGTCGAAGTACGTTCGACAATTCGAACATCCTGTTTTAATGTGCTATTTGCACGAACGGACCTGTTCGTGCCTTCGAAGGGGACTTAGCCATTTTTCTACAGAAAATTGACCGACCACACAGCCCAAATCTATGGAACTGTTTTGGGCAGGAAAAAGTGCTTGCGGTCGGTCATAAAGGACTTCTGGCTATCTTTTTATCCACTGGAGGGATTGGTATGATTTTTTTAGAGTGTTTATGTTTAAAGTATGCTGAGTTTAAATCTATAATTTTTATGGAGATTGGATGTATGGTTTTAAAGTTACAGGGTATGTGGGAAAAACTGTATTTTTACTGTCTGTGATAATTATGTTAAACCATTGTGTAACATAATTGTATCACAGGCAGAGGGGATGATTTTGTGTGTAAATGCTGGGAGTGTCTTCTGTAATGTACGTGTATGATTGGTTATTTTGTAACACCCTGTGGGTGGTCCTACCTAAGGGAAACTGTCATAAAAGAAGGTTATATTGGTGCCATTAAACTGTTCACTGCTTGACCCTCAACACAGAGCTTTGTCTCGTTCTTGGGGGGGATTTACTGTATGCTGTTAGAGACTGATTGCCAGGAGTGTAAGCCACTTGGGTGCTTTTCCTGTTCAGCTGCTAGCAGTTATTCGTGAGGTTCCAGTTCGGGAGTTTGGAGTGCTACTTGGTATCCTGTTCGGGAGTTTGGGGTTCTGCAGTAGCTGTGCCTGTATCTCTGGAAGGGGAAGATCTACTAAACGGTTTAAACCTTTTATGCTTTGGGGGTGCCGTTACAACCTTGTTTCAGGATTATGTTAATTTTTTTTAATACAAATGAGTATCATTTAGTTTTCACTCCCATATGGAACAGGGATGAGATGAATTTTCTTGATCTCACCTTGTCTCATGATTCGGGATATGTTAGGAGTAAATGTTTCTTCAAGCCCACAGATGGGAATGGGTTTGTTCACTGTAAGAGTGGCCACCATCACCCATGACTTAAGGGAATTGCTAGAAGTCAGTTTACCCGTCTGAGACGGAACTGTTCAGATATACAAGACTTCTATTCCCAATCATCACATGTTAAAAAGAAACTTGTAGATAGAGGATATAATAGTAAGGAGTTAGAGAGAGAGATCTGGAGAAAACTCTTTTGGAGAATAAACTATGCCCCTCAGACACTAGGAATAATTTTTGCTCAGCATTTATCACTCATTTCAATACCGATCATAATAGAATTAAGAAAAGTCTTCAAGGTTCTTGGCCTATTTTGTTACAAGATCCCATTTGGGAGTACATTTACCAGACAATCCTACAGTTATTTATAAAAAAAAAAAAAAAAATTCAAGAATATGTTGGCACCTAGTTATGCCATTAAACCACCATTAGTTCATACCTTCACCCGTTCAGGCTCTTTTCTGGGCTGTGGTTCCTGTAAAGCTTGTGCTACGGCATCTATTATACATATACACTCCTTCTTTAGTTTTGTTACGGGGGAGAATTTCCAACTTAAAGATGATATTAATTTCCACACGGACTTTGTGGTATATTTATTGCAATGTCTGTGTGGCATGCAATATGTGGGATGGACCAAAAGGATTTTGAAGGTTCGTTTGTTAGAACACCTTAATAATATCAAAAAAGGATTAATGACGCACTCAGTTCCGGCCCACTGTATACAATGCCGCTTTTTTCATTTAGGGATTTCAGGTGCCTGGGAATCGAACGAGTATCCCCCTTTTGGCGTGGGGGCGGCAGAGTCCAGAGACTAGCCCAGAGGGAGACTTTCTGGATTCACAAATTGCACACCCTCACGCCAAAGGGTTTAAATATTGATATTGATTTAACCTGTTTTCTGGACTAATATGGTCCAAGTAAGATTTGGAATTGATATATATACATTTGTTTAGATAATATTAGGTATGTGTGCTTGTCCCCATTGTGGGGCTTTTGCTACCTATGGGGAAAGAGGGTTCTTATACAGGGAGTGCAGAATTATTAGGCAAATGAGTATTTTGACCACATCATCCTCTTTATGCATGTTGTCTTACTCCAAGCTGTATAGGCTCGAAAGCCTACTACCAATTAAGCATATTAGGTGATGTGCATCTCTGTAATGAGAAGGGGCGTGGTCTAATGACATCAACACCCTATATCAGGTGTGCATAATTATTAGGCAACTTCCTTTCCTTTGGCAACATGGGTCAAAAGAAGGACTTGACAGGCTCAGAAAAGTCAAAAATAGTGAGATATCTTGCAGAGGGATGCAGCACTCTTAAAATTGCAAAGCTTCTGAAGCGTGATCATCGAACAATCAGTCATGTACGTGTATGATTGGTTATTTTGTAACACCCTGTGGGTGGTCCTACCTAAGGGAAACTGTCATAAAAGAAGGTTATATTGGTGCCATTAAACTGTTCACTGCTTGACCCTCAACACGGAGCTTTGTCTCGTTCTTGGGGGGGGATTTACTGTATGCTGTTAGAGACTGATTGCCAGGAGTGTAAGCCACTTGGGTGCTTTTCCTGTTCAGCTGCTAGCAGTTATTCGTGAGGTTCCAGTTCGGGAGTTTGGAGTGCTACTTGGTATCCTGTTCGGGAGTTTGGGGTTCTGCAGTAGCTGTGCCTGTATCTCTGGAAGGGGAAGATCTACTAAACGGTTTAAACCTTTTATGCTTTGGGGGTGCCGTTACAACCTTGTTTCAGGATTATGTTAATTTTTTTTAATACAAATGAGTATCATTTCGTTTTCACTCCCATATGGAACAGGGATGAGATGAATTTTCTTGATCTCACCTTGTCTCATGATTCGGGATATGTTAGGAGTAAATGTTTCTTCAAGCCCACAGATGGGAATGGGTTTGTTCACTGTAAGAGTGGCCACCATCACCCATGACTTAAGGGAATTGCTAGAAGTCAGTTTACCCGTCTGAGACGGAACTGTTCAGATATACAAGACTTCTATTCCCAATCATCACATGTTAAAAAGAAACTTGTAGATAGAGGATATAATAGTAAGGAGTTAGAGAGAGAGATCTGGAGAAAACTCTTTTGGAGAATAAACTATGCCCCTCAGACACTAGGAATAATTTTTGCTCAGCATTTATCACTCATTTCAATACCGATCATAATAGAATTAAGAAAAGTCTTCAAGGTTCTTGGCCTATTTTGTTACAAGATCCCATTTGGGAGTACATTTACCAGACAATCCTACAGTTATTTATAAAAAAAAAAAAAAAAATTCAAGAATATGTTGGCACCTAGTTATGCCATTAAACCACCATTAGTTCATACCTTCACCCGTTCAGGCTCTTTTCTGGGCTGTGGTTCCTGTAAAGCTTGTGCTACGGCATCTATTATACATATACACTCCTTCTTTAGTTTTGTTACGGGGGAGAATTTCCAACTTAAAGATGATATTAATTGCCACACGGACTTTGTGGTATATTTATTGCAATGTCTGTGTGGCATGCAATATGTGGGATGGACCAAAAGGATTTTGAAGGTTCGTTTGTTAGAACACCTTAATAATATCAAAAAAGGATTAATGACGCACTCAGTTCCGGCCCACTGTATACAATGCCGCTTTTTTCATTTAGGGATTTCAGGTGCCTGGGAATCGAACGAGTATCCCCCTTTTGGCGTGGGGGCGGCAGAGTCCAGAGACTAGCCCAGAGGGAGACTTTCTGGATTCACAAATTGCACACCCTCACGCCAAAGGGTTTAAATATTGATATTGATTTAACCTGTTTTCTGGACTAATATGGTCCAAGTAAGATTTGGAATTGATATATATACATTTGTTTAGATAATATTAGGTATGTGTGCTTGTCCCCATTGTGGGGCTTTTGCTACCTATGGGGAAAGAGGGTTCTTATACAGGGAGTGCAGAATTATTAGGCAAATGAGTATTTTGACCACATCATCCTCTTTATGCATGTTGTCTTACTCCAAGCTGTATAGGCTCGAAAGCCTACTACCAATTAAGCATATTAGGTGATGTGCATCTCTGTAATGAGAAGGGGCGTGGTCTAATGACATCAACACCCTATATCAGGTGTGCATAATTATTAGGCAACTTCCTTTCCTTTGGCAACATGGGTCAAAAGAAGGACTTGACAGGCTCAGAAAAGTCAAAAATAGTGAGATATCTTGCAGAGGGATGCAGCACTCTTAAAATTGCAAAGCTTCTGAAGCGTGATCATCGAACAATCAAGCGTTTTATTCAAAATAGTCAACAGGGTCGCAAGAAGCGTGTGGAGAAACCAAGGCGCAAAATAACTGCCCATGAACTGAGAAAAGTCAAGCGTGCAGCTGCCAAGATGCCACTTGCCACCAGTCACTAGAGTGCCCAAAAGCACAAGGTGTGCAATACTCAGAGACATGGCCAAGGTAAGAAAGGCTGAAAGACGACCACCACTGAACAAGACACACAAGCTGAAACGTCAAGACTGGGCCAAGAAATATCTCAAGACTGATTTTTCTAAGGTTTTATGGACTGATGAAATGAGAGTGAGTCTTGATGGGCCAGATGGATGGATTGGTAAAGGGCAGAGAGCTCCAGTCCGACTCAGACGCCAGCAAGGTGGAGGTGGAGTACTGGTTTGGGCTGGTATCATCAAAGATGAGCTTGTGGGGCCTTTTCGGGTTGAGGATGGAGTCAAGCTCAACTCCCAGTCCTACTGCCAGTTTCTGGAAGACACCTTCTTCAAGCAGTGGTACAGGAAGAAGTCTGCATCCTTCAATAAAAACATGATTTTCATGCAGGACAATGCTCCATCACACGCGTCCAAGTACTCCACAGCGTGGCTGGCAAGAAAGGGTATAAAAGAAGAAAATCTAATGACATGGCTTCCTTAATCACCTGATCTGAACCCCATTTAGAACCTGTGGTCCATCATCAAATGTGAGATTTACAAGGAGGGAAAACAGTACACCTCTCTGAACAGTGTCTGGGAGGCTGTGGTTGCTGCTGCACGCAATGTTGATGGTGAACAGATCAAAACACTGACAGAATCCATGGATGGCAGGCTTTTGAGTGTCCTTGCAAAGAAAGGTGGCTATATTGGTCACTGATTTGTTTTTGTTATGTTTTTGAATGTCAGAAATGTATATTTGTGAATGTTGAGATGTTATATTGGTTTCACTGGTAAAAATAAATAATTGAAATGGGTATATATTTGTTTTTTGTTAAGTTGCCTAATAATTATGCACAGTAATAGTCACCTGCACACACAGATATCCCCCTAAAATAGCTATAACTGAAAACAAACTAAAAACTACTTCCAAAAATATTCAGCTTTGATATTAATGAGTTTTTTGGGTTCATTGAGAACATGGTTGTTGTTCAATAATAAAATTAATCCTCAAAAATACAACTTGCCTAATAATTCTGCACTCCCTGTATTTGTATTGTATAATAAGCAGCTATTTTCATTTTGATACAGTTATAAGTTGCTCTAAGGGTTTATATGTGGTGTACAAATAGTTACGGATTTACCTAATAGTAATACGTTTTGGTCAAATATTTTTTTGGCTAAATAGTTTATGCTTTATATTTTTTTGAAGAGGTATTCCTTTAAGAATAAGAGACCCCTTCACCTTTAAATGGTGGAATTCCTGAGCTAAAGGTCTCTTTTAGTTTGAAAACTAAATATTTTAACTTTTTGGTGTATTTGTATAAGATTATTCTACTTTATGTATTTTCTCTGTTTGATCATTTTTTGTTTAAACATTGATTTAATATACCTACAGATTTTAATGATTTAATTAGTGATTAATATAATTTGATTAAGAATAAGTGCTGCTAATATTCAGTGCATATAATAAATGAGAGTGCTTCAAATCATATTTGACTAACACCTTTCTCTTTAGCAGAATTTTTGGGGCTGTAATTAGTTCTCTTTGTATTATATGAACTGTGGCCAAGACGATCACGTCCGGTTGCTATGGAGACAATACTGCTGGAACGCATATTGGAACGCGGATGTATCCGCGACGTCACTTCCGGTTTCGGCGATGATGATGACTTCTGGTTCTTGCCGAAAAGGGCGCTAATTTCAAATTGGAAGAGTGAGAAACAGCTGATGGACGTGGTTTCCTCCTCCAATCGAAAAAAAAAAGGATCCAAACCCACTGAATCCACCAATGGACTTGAGGGACTAGCCCTATTTAAGGACACAGGGAGGGGGGTTGTTTTAGGATATGTTTATTTTGTACTTTGTATTCATACATGGTAATTATTTTATTGCGGTCCCTGAGGAAGTTCATAACGAACGAAATGCGTAGGACTATTTTTTCTGCATTCATATCCTATGCTGAATTGGTGACTGCTTATATATATTTTTATATATATTTTTATTGAACACATTTTCATAAATTTTTAACCCTGACCTGTGGATGTCTCTTGGTGGAATAAGAATCCGGAGGTGAACAGAAGGATCGTTTGGCCCCCCATTATATCAGGGGAGGCACCCTAAGAGAGCTTATACTTACCTATATCTAGTGAGTGCAATAGATTGCTGCGCACAGAATATTGTAATTTGTAACAATATCACACTATCTTTTGATCTATGTTTTCTCTGTAGATTCACACAGCCATATCCCGAATTGTTTTTGTTGTGGTTTCCTATGTACGATATAGGTCGTCTGTTGGGTAATGACCTAGGGAGGCTGTTACACGTTATTTAAAGCGAAGTATTATTGTTTGTTATTTTTCACTATTTGTATATTTTGGTGATATATCTGTTAGCGTTAGAAAAACATTGCCTGAGAGGGGATATGATAACATTATACAAATATATTCGGGGCCAATACAAACCATTGTATGGAAATCTATTCACAAACCGGACTTTACATAGGACACAAGGTCATGTGTTTAGACTGGAAGAAACAAGATTATGTCTAAGGGTAAGAACAATAAGGATGTGAAATTCTCTGCCTGAAGAAGTGGTTTTATCAGAGTCCATACAAATGTTCAAACGGCAACTAGATGCATACTTGCAAAAACAGAATATTCAAGGATATAATTTTTAAATGTAGGGTAATAGTTGCTTGATCCAAGGATACATCTGACTGCCATTCTGGGGTCAAGAAGGATTTTTTTTCCTAGTTTGTTGCAAAATTGAAGATTATATTAGCTTTAGTGTACTAATAATTTTAATTTTAGTAATGACAGGAGGCAAATATTTGCATAACTTTCTTTACTGAAAACTCCAGCAGCATAGAAGCATAACAACTAATCAGAAAAAGTTATGATGCCCATAAAAGGCCCTGTCTATGACATCACTTCCTCTTTCTTTGAAGCAAAAACAACCAATAACAACCATAAATAACATAATCATATTAAGTTCCAACAGATCAATAACACAATAAAGTTTTAATCCTCAGTAGATCCGTGAGGTAGAGGTATGGAAGATGACTCTTTGACTTGTTGAGAAGGCGTTCACACTGAAAGAAAAGAAAAAGGTGAAAGGTCTCTGGCATGGCAAGTTGTTTGTAATAAACATTAAGATTCTGACGTAACAACGGATTCTTGGCTGGATAAATAGTCCATACATATAACTTCTAAACTTATAATATTAATATATATATATATATATATATAACCCTCTAAGGTACCTGTCTAATTATTCAATTTTATACAATCCTCTCAAGGTACATGTCTAAGTGTCAGGATCCCCCGGGCGGCTGCGAGGGGAGGCTGCAGTCCGTTCGCGGCACTCACCCTCCAGCCGTCCGCGGTCCCCTTCCTGCCATGTGTTCGGCGGGCGGCATCCTCCCAGCCACGGGTGCCGCCCGCGTCTTCTTCCGGGTCCCCCGGCGGCAGTATGCATGACGCTGCACGCTGGGAGACCGCCCAATTTGTTACATGCCGGGGTCAGTCACCTGACCCGGCGTTAAAGGCACAGTGCCTCAATCACAGTGGGAGGTTTAGATATCTCCCACGTGTGATTGTTAATTCTGATTGGAAATTATCCAATCAGAATTAACCTTCTGGTGTAAATACTTACCTTTCCTGTTCCTCCCTGCCCTGTTGTGGTCTTTGCTTTATAGTATTGATTCTGAACGTGTGCTTTCTGGTTACGTACTCTCTGGCTTGTTATACTGACTTTGTGACTTTCTCCTACCCTTTGACCTCGGCTTGTTTCTCGTTATTCTGTTTTCTGGTTCCCCTTGCTCGGCTTGTCTCCTGACTATTCTGTGTGTGCTCAACCCGGCCACTCTAAGGACCGGTACTGCACACTTTCTGTGTGTGTGTGTGTTAGCGTGTTGGGTTCCCCGAATCGTGACATTACAACAGGGCCATAATGGAACCTGCTGACATACCACAGCTCCTAGTTAATCAGGAGGCTAGAATGGATGGCTTGGACCACCGTATGGATCAGTTTGCTCAAGCTTTGCAAACCATACTGGCTCGTACTGCACACTTGCAGCCTGCCGTTCAGGAAGCTGCTGCTGCTGTGCCCGAGCCCATTCCCACTCCGGTACCCGTTCCTGCTCATGTAGTGCATATGACGCCGCCACAGCGCTACAGCGGTGACCCAGCATTGTGTCGTGGTTTCCTCAACCAAATCGACATCCATTTGGTGATGAATCCACGTTCCTATCCCACTGACAGATCTAAAATAGCCTTTTTGATAAACCACTTGTCAGGGAGAGCTTTAGCATGGGCTAATCCCATGTGGGAGAATGCTTCCCCAATGTCCTTTGCAGACTTTTTGACCGCTTTCAAACGCACATTTGATCAACCCGGTAGGGTTGCTTCTGCTGGCAAAGCTCTGCTTAGGGTACGACAGGGTAATAGATCTGTAGCGGATTACACTATCGAATTCCGCACTCTAGCAGCTGAAGTGGTTTGGAACAATGACGCCCTCGTAACAGCCTTTCAGGAGGGTTTGGCCGCTTACATACTGGATGAAATAGCATCCAGGGAATTGCCTGTTCTTTTGGATGATGTTATAGCCTATGTGATCCGTATTAGAGAGAGGCATAGTCAAAGACGGCTGGATACAAGGGTGTTACCTGCTCTACCCAGTACTGCATTACTAGCACTACCCGCTCCTAGGCCACCATCCCCTGAACCCATGCAATTAGGCGCTAATTAGGCGTTAATCAGGAGGCTAGAATGGATGGCTTGGACCACCGTATGGATCAGTTTGCTCAAGCTTTGCAAACCATACTGGCTCGTACTGCACACTTGCAGCCTGCCGTTCAGGAAGCTGCTGCTGCTGTGCCCGAGCCCATTCCCACTCCGGTACCCGTTCCTGCTCATGTAGTGCATATGACGCCGCCACAGCGCTACAGCGGTGACCCAGCATTGTGTCGTGGTTTCCTCAACCAAATCGACATCCATTTGGTGATGAATCCACGTTCCTATCCCACTGACAGATCTAAAATAGCCTTTTTGATAAACCACTTGTCAGGGAGAGCTTTAGCATGGGCTAATCCCATGTGGGAGAATGCTTCCCCAATGTCCTTTGCAGACTTTTTGACCGCTTTCAAACGCACATTTGATCAACCCGGTAGGGTTGCTTCTGCTGGCAAAGCTCTGCTTAGGGTACGACAGGGTAATAGATCTGTAGCGGATTACACTATCGAATTCCGCACTCTAGCAGCTGAAGTGGTTTGGAACAATGACGCCCTCGTAACAGCCTTTCAGGAGGGTTTGGCCGCTTACATACTGGATGAAATAGCATCCAGGGAATTGCCTGTTCTTTTGGATGATGTTATAGCCTATGTGATCCGTATTAGAGAGAGGCATAGTCAAAGACGGCTGGATACAAGGGTGTTACCTGCTCTACCCAGTACTGCATTACTAGCACTACCCGCTCCTAGGCCACCATCCCCTGAACCCATGCAATTAGGCGCTACAGGGTTAACTGAGGCTGAAAGAGCGTACCGTAGAAGGGAGGGGTTATGCCTTTATTGTGGAAAGAGGGGGCACCACTGTAATGCCTGCCCTAAGGTACAGGGAAACTACAGCACCTAAGGCCTAGAGAGGGGTCGGCCTCGGGTGTTATGACTTTGTCCCCTCATGTGTCCATCTCCAGACCGTTTATTACGGTTTCTCTTTTGGTCAATAAAACCACCATAACAACTAAAGCCTTGATCGATTCAGGTGCGGCAGACAACCTTATGGATGAGAACTTTGCCAAAACCGCAGCCTTGAATCTGATCCAAAAGGCCACACCCTTGGCCGTTGAGGCCATAGATGGTAGACCGCTTGAGAAACCTCTGGTAACCCATGAAACCCAAGAAATCATTATGTCTGTGGGTGCTTTGCACAAGGAAAGGTTAACCTTCCAAATAATTGACTCCCCTACTGCTTCCATCGTTCTGGGTTTTCCCTGGTTAGTTAAGCACAACCCAGTACTTGACTGGGGTTGTTTAGATATACTCTCCTGGGGGGAATCTTGTCAACGAGACTGTATGGCTCATGTACGTCCTGTTTGTTCACTCAATGTGCCCACGGCTAAACCACTTTCTGTTTCTGTCCTTTCTGTGTATGCAGACCTTGCATTGGTTTTTGAAAAAAGGGAGGCAGATAAGCTACCCCCACATCGGGAGTATGACTGTGCCATAAACCTGTTACCGGGTACTATGCCTCCTGGGGGTAAGGTCTACCCTCTTTCTGAGAAAGAAAACCAGATCATGGAGGAGTACATATGGGAATCCTTAAGTAAAGGTTTTATTTGAAGGTCCTCTTCTCCTGCTGGTGCTGGTTTCTTTTTTGTGGCAAAGAAGGAGGGCGACTTGAGGCCATGTATAGACTACAGGGGTCTTAACAACATAACGATTAAAAACGCCTACCCTATCCCCCTCATCACTGAGTTGTTTGATCGTGTGAAAGGTTCTAAGTTCTTCACTAAATTAGACCTCAGGGGGGCTTATAACCTCGTCCGTATAAAGGAGAATGACGAGTGGAAAACAGCGTTTAATACGCGCAGTGGGCATTACGAATATCTGGTAATGCCTTTTGGACTGTGTAATGCTCCTGCTGTGTTTCAGGACCTCATAAACGATGTCCTTAGGGACCTTTTGCATGTCTGTGCCGTGGTGTACCTTGACGACATACTTGTGTATTCCCCTGATTTGAAGTCACACCATAATCATGTTAGGATGGTGCTCAAGAAATTATTACAGAACGGACTCTACTGTAAGTTAGAAAAATGTTTGTTACATAGTTACATAGTTAGATAGCTGAAAAGAGACTTGCGTCCATCAAGTTCAGCCTTCCTCACACCTGTTTTTTGCTGTTGATCCAAAAGGCAAAAAAAAAAAAACAACAACAAAAAAAAAAAACCCAGTTTGAAGCACAATTTTGCAACAAGCTAGGACAAAAAATTCCTTCTTGACCCCAGAATGGCAGTCAGATTTATCCTTGAATCAAGCAGTTATTACCCTACATTGAAAGATTATATCCTTGAATATTCTGTCTTTGCAAGTATGCATCTAGTAGCTGTTTGAACATCTGTATGGACTCTGATAAAACCACTTCTTCAGGCAGATAATTCCACATCCTGATTGTTCTTACAGTAAAAAAACCTTTCCTTTGCCTTAGACGAAATCTTCTTTCTTCCAGTCTAAACGCATGGCCTCGTGTCTTATGTAAAGTCCGGTTTGTGAATAGATTTCCACACAATGGTTTGTATTGGCCCCGAATATATTTGTATAATGTTATCATATCCCCTCTCAGGCGACGTTTTTCTAAACTAAATAGGTTTAAATTTGTTAACCTTTCTTCATAGCGGATATGTTCCATTCCTTTTATTAATTTTGTAGCCCGCCTCTGCACTTTTTCTAGTGCCATGATATCCTTCTTTAGAACAGGTGCCCAAAATTGCACAGCATATTCAATATGTGGTCTTACCAGTGATAGAGAGGCAAAATGATATTCTCGTCCCGAGAATGAATGCCCTTTTTCATGCATGACAATACCTTACTGGCCTTGGCCACTGCTGATTGACATTGCACATTGTTGCATAGTTTGTTGTCTATAACAATTCCCAAGTCCTTTTCGTGTGTTGTTATCCCTAATTCACTTCCATTAAGGGTATACGTTGCTTGTGTATTCTTTACGCCGAAGTGCATAACTTTGCATTTTTCAACATTAAATTTCATCTGCCATTTGAGTGCCCAGTCCTCCAGTCTATCTAAATCCTTCTGCAGCAAAGTAATATCTTGCTTACATTGTATTATTTTACAAAGTTTTGTGTCATCTGCAAACACTGAAACATGACTTTCAATGCTGTCAAGATCAAGATCATTTATAAAAATGTTAAATAGAAGGGGTCCCAGAACAGACCCCTGAGGGACACCACTTGCCACCTCTGTCCAGCTTGAAAATTTACCATTAACGACAACTCTTTGTATTCTGTTTTTAAGCCAATGTTCTACCCAAGAACAAGCATTTTCATCGAGACCGATTTCCTTGAGTTTGAACACTAATCTTTTGTGTGGAACTGTATCAAATGCCTTGGCAAAATCCAAGTAGATCACATCCACTGCAACACCCTGATCTATACTTCTACTTACTTCTTCGTAGAACGCAATCAAGTTAGTTTGACATGACCTGTGCTTCATAAAACCGTGCTGATTTTTGCTGATAACCATGTTCTTCTCAAGGAATTCTTGAATATTATCCCTTAATAACCTTTCAAATATTTTACCAGCCACAGAAGTTAAGCTCACAGGTCTATAATTTCCAGGCAAGGATTTTGAACCCTTTTTGAATATAGGAACCACATCTGCCTTCCTCCAATCCTCCGGAACACTTCCTGAAAGAAAAGAATCTTGAAAGATTAAAAACAGAGGTTCACTTATTTCTACACTTAATTCCTTAAGTACACGTGGATGGATACCGTCAGGCCCTGGAGCTTTGTTTATATTAACTTTCTTTAGTTGCTGCAGCACATTGTCTTGAGTTAACCAATTACAATTATTCTGCAAGTTTTTAGTAGCAATCATTTGCACATCTATTGCCATGGGTTCTTCTTTAATATATACGGAGGAGAAATAGTTATTTAGAATTCCTGCCTTTTCTTGGTCTTCATTAACTAACACCCCCGTTTCAGTTTTAAGTGTACCTATACTTTCATTTTTGGGTTTTTCTATCAAACCTCGGTGCAATTCCTTGGATATATAATTACTGAACAGGGTTTTAGTATGGATCCTGCTAAATTGGAAGCCATACTGTCCTGGCCACTTCCCCAAGGACTTAAGGCTATCCAGCGTTTTATAGGATTTGCCAACTATCATAGGAAATTTATAAAGAACTTTTCACCCCTTATCTCTCCTATAACGAAGCTGACTAAAAAAGGTCTACACGGGGGCGGGGCCTGACCGCCGACCGGATCAGACGCATGTCGTCTGAGCTCCTGCACCAGAACCGGAATATCGGTGCTAACGGCGATCCGATCACAGCTACAGCCCTAACTTTGGACCCACAGTACTCACGAGCTGATGCTGAACACGGGGATACCCCTCAAGTTCCGATCCGGATTCAAGGTAACCTGATTGAGGTCTGCGGCCTAGGAAGGCTTGAGCTGGGGTGAGACGGCCGCTCTCCCAGTTCTCCGGTCGGCGCTCCGCTGCCCCGTTCCCCCCCCCTTGGACCGGTGGGGGTCATCCCGGTCCCCATGGCAAACCACCGCTACATTACCACCCAGCCTCGTGGCCCAAACGCCTCACCTAAAATGGCGACTGACGGCAGCACAGAGGCCAGAGGGAGGACATACCTTCTCTCCGAGCAAGAAGGGGGCCATGCGACCTCCGGGAACCAGCTGGTCTGCAATCTGCTGTGGCAAGCAACAAGCCTCCACTACAGCTACTAAGCACAGGAAGGCTCATTACTCACAGCCACCCCTGCAATACACCCACAGGGGGCACCCGAAAATGCAGAGACCCATGTGATCCACAAACGGCAAAGATGCCTTACCCTTTTATCGGCACTGAGACCAACAGCACCAATACCCACCAAGCTGCAAAGCGGAACGGGCGGACAACATCCACAAGGCTGCAAGCGAATGGGCACATCAAAGATCCACAACCCACTGGATAACCCGGCGCCCCACTACTACCACTCCTACCAGAGCAAACGGTGGAATATGAGCATGACAGCAGCAAGGACTACGGCAAGCATATAACACTGTCCACATAAAAGAGACTGCCAGCATAAAGGGGGTGCTTTGTACCTCGTTATTTACCAGCTACTAGTCGGGAAGGTGGGGATCTGTACTTCACTAGATAGTACTGTAGTGTCTTTATCTCGGGTAGTGGGAGGCATTGCAAGCTGATCTGGACCCAGGGAAGCGCTAGTAACTTACTAACTACATAACAACTGAATAATTTGCAATATACATGCTTGTACTAGCGTAATAAGAGTGAAAATATGCTCCAACACAATGATATTCACAAATGTTTAGTTTTGTTTTTACCAGCATTATAACCGTATTAAAGCGAGAAATAACAGTATTACAGCGAGAAATAACAGTAGTAAAGCGAGAAATAACAGTATTAAAGCGAGAGATAACAGTATTAATGCGAGAGATTACAGTATTAAAGCGAGAGATAACAGTATTTAGCCATAGCATGTTACTATATATAAAATGAGGTTGATAATCATAGGAGACTTTGACAATATGTTATGACGACCCCATCCTGTACAACTCTTGAAAGTCCCCCTCTCTTTTTTCTGTACCCCTATAATCACATGCCTCAACAAAAATAAAGAATTAAAAAAAAAAAAAAAAAAAGGTCTACACCCTAGGGTTTGGACTCCCGAAGCCCTTAAGGCCTTCGAAACTCTCAAGAAGGCATTTGCCTCTGCTCCAGTACTGCACCACCCTAATCCTTCTCTTCCCTTTGTTATGGAAGTAGACGCTTCTGAATCAGGTGTGGGAGCAGTACTGTCACAGAGGTTATCGCATGACGAACCCCTCCATCCCTGTTGTTTCTTTTCACAAAGGTTGTCCGATCCAGAAAAGAATTACGATGTTGGGAACAGGGAACTATTAGCTATTGTGTTAGCTTTTAAGGAATGGAGGTACTTATTAGAGGGTTCTAATTCTTATTAGAGGGTTCTTTATTTCACACCGCCAAAACTGCTGGTCATCCGGGGGTAACCAAAACCTATAAGGGCCTCCTTCAACAGTTCTGGTGGCCTTCGCTTAAGCAGGACGTAGTAGATTTTGTACAGGCTTGTCGGGTCTGTACGCAGTGTAAGTCCCCTAATGTGAGACCCCAGGGTCTACTCTTGCCTCTGTCTATACCAAAGAAACCATGGACCCACTTATCCATGGATTTCATTGTAGACCTTCCTCTTTCTGATGGTCAGACGGTGATTTTGACTGTGACGGATAGGTTATCTAAAATGGCGCACTTCATTCCGCTTAGAAAGCTTCCTTCTGCGGTTCAGTTGGCTCAGGTGTTTGCCAAAGAAGTGTTCCGCTTGCATGGGGTTCCTCAGGATATCGTGTCTGACAGGGGTCCTCAATTTGTCTCTCGGTTTTGGAGGGGCTTTTGTGCTGAGATGGGGGTCTCCTTGTCGTTCACTTCCTCCTATCACCCGCAATCTAATGGTGCAGCCGAACGTGCTAACCAGTCTGTGGAATTGTATTTGCGCTGCTTCACTAATGCGCACCAGGACGACTGGTCTCACCTCCTTCCGTGGGCTGAGTTTGCCAGGAATACGGTGTCTCACTCGTCTACTGGCTTAAGTCCTTTTGAGGTTGCTTATGGGTTTCGGCCTTCTGTCCTTCCCGGTGCGTTCTCCGACAAGGGAATGCCCGCCTTGGACCAGCACCTCGCCTCTTTGCGGAAGATGTGGGATCAGGTCCATGTTGCGCTGTCTCGTTCAGCAGCTGCTCAGAAGAGGTTTGCTGATCGCCGTAGGGTTGCGGGTGATAGGGTATGGTTGTCCTCCAGGAACCTCCGTATCAAGGTTCCCTCGATGAAATTTGCTCCCAGATTTCTGGGTCCCTACAAGGTGTTACGTAGGGTTAACCCCGTTTCCTACTCCCTTGACCTGCCTCCTTCCATGCGTATTCCGAACACGTTTCACGTCTCTCTTTTGAAACCCTTGCTGTGTAACCGGTTCTCTCGTCCCCTCGGGCGGCCCGTTTCCCCTCGTGCGGTCTCCAGTGACGTGTACGAGGTGGCTGCCCTTCCCGACTCTCGTGTTTCTAGGGGTCGGTTACAGTATCTGGTGGATTGGAAGGGGTAGGGTCCTGAGGAGCGGTCTTGGGTTTCGAGCTCTGATTTGCACGCTCCCTCTTTGGTCCGCTCCTTTCATGCCCAGTTTCCTTTGAAGCCTTCTGCTTCCCGCCCTCCGGGCGGTCTTCGAGGGGGGGTAATGTCAGGATCCCGCGGGCGGCTGCGAGGGGAGGCTGCAGTCCGCTCGCGGCACTCACCCTCCAGCCGTCCGCGGTCCCCTTCCTGCCATGTGTTCGGCGGGCGGCATCCTCCCAGCCACGGGTGCCGCCCGCGTCTTCTTCCGGGTCCCCCGGCGGCAGTATGCATGACGCTGCACGCTGGGAGACCGCCCAATTTGTTACATGCCGGGGTCAGTCACCTGACCCGGCGTTAAAGGCACAGTGCCTCAATCACAGTGGGAGGTTTAGATATCTCCCACGTGTGATTGTTAATTCTGATTGGAAATTATCCAATCAGAATTAACCTTCTGGTTTAAATACTTACCTTTCCTGTTCCTCCCTGCCCTGTTGTGGTCTTTGCTTTATAGTATTGATTCTGAACGTGTGCTTTCTGGTTACGTACTCTCTGGCTTGTTATACTGACTTTGTGACTTTCTCCTACCCTTTGACCATGGCTTGTTTCTCGTTATTCTGTTTTCTGGTTCCCCTTACTCGGCTTGTCTCCTGACTATTCTGTGTGTGCTCAACCCGGCCACTCTAAGGCCGTGTTGGGTTCCCCGAATCGTGACACTAAGTTTTTAACCATACAAACAAATATACTGATGTCTTCCTGAACATAAAGGATATATATCATTCAATTTGATTAAGATATGGGAGGGATCCTATAGGGTGGGAAATATTCGCCTCCTGTCATTACTAAAATTAAGATTAGTACACTAAAGCTAATATAATCTTCAATTTTACCACATGACAGGAGGCTTCATATTTGCATTTTTAAAGCTTAGCATTAACCAATGTGAAGGAAGCAGGAGATGTTTGACGAAAATAAAACGTCCGAAACGTACTCTCCCGCGACCAATCCGCACAGCGCATAATGTCTGCTAACGAGGCGCCTGCCGATAAAGCTTGCAAGGCCGCCGCACCTCTGACCGAGTGTGCCCCGAAGCAAGGTTCAACGCCAGCTAAAGATAATAGCCAGCGAACCCACCTAGCCAGTGTCGTCGTAGATACCGGTCTGTAAGGTTTTAGGTAAGAAATCAGGAGCTGACCCGCTGAAGTAGTTCGGAGGGGAGCTGAGATTTAGGTATATCTCATTAGTGTCCTGTACACACATAGTTTGGGGTCTGACCCAAAGTATGGGTATGATACTGAAGATTAATCTGACTTAGTCCGTCTTGATATGGAAAAGGTAACTCCTTCCGGTGTGAGAGAGAAACCATCCACATCGAATACCCTAACATCTGCCACCCGTCGAAACGAGACGAGGCATAACAGGAGGGTTAGTTTGGCTGAAAGTTGTTTCAGCAACAGATAAGAATTGTCCGGCCATTCCCTAATGAATTTCAGCACTACATCCACCTGCCAGAGGCGTGAGTATTTGGCACCTCGCAGTAGCCGACCACTGGGTTGCCTTGTACCGGAACGTGTGCCGCCGATATGGCTGATCTGATCACATTGAGGGATCGATATGATCGACCCAATGAGAACAGATCAGAAAGGTAGTTAAGGATCAGTGGGACAGGGGCAGTAAAGGGATCGGAGCCCCTTTCCACACACCAATTACACCAGGCAGACCAGGCGGAAATATAGCATTTCCTGGTGCCGGGAGCCCATGAGTCCCATAGGAGGTCTTTAGCTGATTGTGATAGGCCGAGGACTGACCAGGATCCCCTGAAATCGTCCAGGCCACTAGCTCCAGTTGTCCTTCCAGGACGAGGTTGTGGGCTTCCCTTCGAGGTCCTGTCAGAAGTAGAGGGAAGCTCGGTAGTAGTAGTGGAGTTTTGCGAGACATCTCCAGAAGATCTGGAAACTATGGTTGACTCCGCCAGAGGGGTGTTATGAGAAGGAGCGATATCCTGTGGTTGCGTGTATATCGAAGTACCCGCGTAATCATGGAAAACGGTGAGAATGCATATGCCCCTTGCGTAGGCCAGGTTTGTAGAAATGCGTCCGCAGCTTCGCCTTTCGGATCCGGAAGCCAACTGTAGTATCTCGGTAGTTGGTGATTCATCCTGGAGGCGAACAGATCTAATATTAGTGGGTCTTTCCACTGTCTTAGTTTCTGGAATATCTCCTTGTTGAGTTTCCAATCGCTGTTGTCTCGCCAGTGGCGCGAGAACCAGTCCGCAGTCAGATTGGAGATTCACGGTAGATATTCCGCCTGTAGCGTGATGTTCCATGCTAGGCAAAATCTGTAGATGTCTTTCGTGGCTTCTGTCAGAGCTTGTGATCTGGCTCCGCCCAGACGGTTAATGTACCGCCGAAACATTGTCTATGCGTAGCAGAATGCAGCAGTTCGACCTGTCTTTGGCCAGGCTGCGGATGGCGAAGGTCCCTGCGATCAGCTACAGGCAGTTGATGTGTAGGTCCATCTCCTCCCCTTGCCATGGGCCTCCCGTGGAGGCATCCGCGCAGTGGGCACCCCATCCCCATAGGCTGGCGTCCGACTCCACGATGAAATCCGGGGAAGAGCCAAAGATCGCCTAGCCATTCCAGGCTTGTATGTGAAGCAACCACCATTGAAGTTCCGTTCTCACTTCTGCCGACAGTGGGATCTAGTGGTCGTATGAATGTCCTGTGTGTAGATATCTCACCTTTAGCCGTTGCATGGCCCTGTAGTGTGAGGGGCCCGGGAATATCACTGTTACAAATCGCTATTTGTAACTGGCCCTTTAAATGGAAAATTGCCCTGCTTCCCTGGATTGTGGAGAAGCCTATTTGCCAGCCTCCTTCCTCATGACTATGGCCCCTGGAAGATTGTGCCCCTGAAAATGTATTAACTTTTATTGGGTGTGTATGGCCCTTTAAGAACCGTCTGGGGACATATTGTGACTTTGCTGAACAATGCCCCTTTAAGACTATGTCCCCAGACCTGTAAAATAACTTGCCCCTGGCTCTCTCCCACTTGGTTCAGTAAATAGGGCTTACTGAACCAAGTACCACACAGGCGGACCACCCAGAAGCTAAAGTATGCAGGCAATTTACCTCCCAGGCTGTGAGGTTACTGCAGGTTAATTGCCGAGCGCTGGGTGGCCGCCATTCGGCAGCCGAACACGTGGCGGCGGCCATTTTAGTCATTCGAATGCGGTCAGCGGTGTATGCTAAAGATTCTGTGGAACCAAAATCGGCTACACATTTTGCCGAACACCGCTGACCCTTACCTTCTTCCATACTGAACTTGCAGCTCCAGAGACTAAGTCCCGTTCGAAATGGGACTTAGTCGTTTTTCGGCATGAAATTGACCGGCCGCACAGCCCAAATCTATGGAACTGTTTTGGGCAGGAAATTGTGCTTGCGGTCGGTCATAAAGGACTTCCAGCTAACTTTTGATCCACTGGAGGGATTTGGCTGATTTTTGGAAGTGTTTATGTTTGATGTATGCTGAGTCTGAATATGCAACTTTTATTGAAATTGAATGTATGGTTTTAAAGTTACAGTGTGTGTGTAAAAACTGTATTTTTATTGTATGTAATAATTGGTTTAACTGTTTATCTGAGGGGAGGGAATGTGTGGGTTGCACCAGATGTGTGATTGGTGATTTTATGCCTCCCCTGGGAGTGTCCTATTTGCATGTAACCTCAATAAAAGCCAGGCTGGGTGTTCCAGCATCTCAGACCTCTTCTGACCCTCAATACGTAGCCTTGTCTCGTTATTGGAGGGAACTGCTATATCACACTGGGGATTGCTATGCTCTGCATATTCCCCTGAGCTCTTAATCACTTAGCTCTTTTAAGAGCTTGTTCCTGTTACGCTCTCCTGGAGGAGAGGTCTTCCCCACACGGTCCTGGAGGACAGAAGCCGATCCAGGGTGGACGGAAGACGGCGCGGCTCCAGTTAAGCTACGGCGGTTGTGGAGCCTGCGGTGGTTGTGGTGTCGTCTGCAGTGCTTGGAGTCCTCTGAGAGCGCTAGGAGCATCCATCAACGGAGGGTACTCGGTCGGAGTACACGGAGCTCCGTTACATTGGTGGCAGTGGTGGGATGGCGTCCTAGTGCGAGGAGAAGCAGCTCAGAGACACTGGTAACGTTTGGAGTTACAATTGAGGGCAACGCTAGCCATTGGGCAGCGCCCCTGGCTACAACAGGATGGAATCAGCTGGTTTGCGGACAGCGTTCCATGATGAGGAGGAGAAGGAGGCCGCAGATTACAAGGATGCAGCCAGAAGGGAACTCTGGTATGATGCCCTGGAAGATGCCCAGTGGCGGCGAGGTGAGAGGCTCCCCAGTGATGAGCAGCGGCTACAGAAGCGTGTGGCAATGCGAATGGGTCTATTGGGAGAGCAACCCCTAGATGAGTGGGTGGCAAGACTGGAGACCCTGGTATGGCGAGAGATCGGGCTAGACAACGCATACCAGGCCCTCTGGTGGCATACCATCCGACTTACTCCCTGGACAGCCGAGCACGACTTACCAGAGGGGGATGATTATGATGGTCCTGGCCTACTTCAGGATGCCATGGCGGAGGAGCTTGATTTCGGCAGCACAGAGGAGTTTAGGTTTTGGGACATATACGACTACCGGATGGGCATATATGTCTGGGCTGACGAACGCGAGGTGAGAAAAGACATGACCCACCTGGTAACAAGGGAGTGGGAGCTGGAGCAAGACTACCTACACCTGCTCAGCTCCGTGCAGCCCCAACCTACCCGACAAGCAGAACCAGGTCTAGAGCCCTTAAGCTGGAAGGATATCGTAGAGGTTTACTGGGAAGATCCCCAACCCCAGAGTGAGTGTCAGGGAGCCGAAGGTGTCGTCCTTCCTCCCCAGCGGCAGTGTGTACCACAGGGGGCCGAAGGTGCCGTCCTTCCCCCCCAGCAGCAGTGTGTCCTACAGAGAGCAGAGACAGTTGGTCCCTCTCTACAGCAACAGGACAATGGTAAGGGAGTGGAGACAGGCGGTCTCCCTCTCCAGCGGCAGGGTGTACCACAGGGGGACGAAGGTGTCGACCTTCCCCCCCAGCAGCAGTGTGTCCTACAGAGAGCAGAGACAGTTGGTCCCTCTCTACAGCAACAGGACAATGTTACGGGAGTGGAGACAGGCGGTCTCCCTCTCCAGCGGCAGCCTGTGTTTCCGGGAAAGGAGCACAGCACCCTCTCTCCCCAGCGGCAGCTTACCCTAACAAGGGGAGACACCAATCCCCCAGACGGCGCAGATGGGACCGTGGTCTCTGTGCCTGACCTACAGGGATGCTGGACAACCTGTCCAGATCCCCAACTGCTCTCACCGGGACAACAGGAGGAGGGGGTAAGTACAAATTCCCCTCCCCAGCTAACTCCTAGCGTGGCACCATGGTTAACAGAGGCGATATTAACCCCTACTGACGTCCATGTTCCCTTGGCTACTGAGCCGGACTATGGTCTCAGTACCCCAGCAGACGAGCTGGCAGCTGGGCAGAGTGCAGTCGGCCTCTGCCCTACCTTTGTCCCTGATCCAGAGCCTGATGTCCTGCAGGCTACCCCAGCGGAAGAGCTGGCAGCGGGGCAGAGTGCAGTCGGCCTCTGCCCTACCTTTGTCCCTGATCCAGAGCCTGATGTCCCGCAGGCTACCCCAGCAGAAGAGCTGGCAGCTGGGCAGAGTGCAGTCGGCCTCTGCCCTACCTTTGTCCCTGGTCCAGAGCCTGATGTCCTGCAGGCTATCCCAGCAGAAGAGCTGGCAGCTGGGCAGAGTGCAGTCGGCCTCTGCCCTCCCGCAAGTCCCCACAGCATGTTACCACATCACCACAGCAAAATACCCAGGTGCAGTAATTGTGTCTTGTGGGTGGGTCGCCCTTGTACCTGTTTGTTGTGGGTGGGCTACTCTGGCATTTGGTTATTGTGGGTTGGTGGATCGACTAACGGAGGCACTGACCGACAGAAGGTCAGGTGCCTGGTTAGTCTTCCCCCCAAAGGGGAGATGTGTTACAAATCGCTATTTGTAACTGGCCCTTTAAATGGAAAATTGCCCTGCTTCCCTGGATTGTGGAGAAGCCTATTTGCCAGCCTCCTTCCTCATGACTATGGCCCCTGGAAGATTGTGCCCCTGAAAATGTATTAACTTTTATTGGGTGTGTATGGCCCTTTAAGAACCGTCTGGGGACATATTGTGACTTTGCTGAACAATGCCCCTTTAAGACTATGTCCCCAGACCTGTAAAATAACTTGCCCCTGGCTCTCTCCCACTTGGTTCAGTAAATAGGGCTTACTGAACCAAGTACCACACAGGCGGACCACCCAGAAGCTAAAGTATGCAGGCAATTTACCTCCCAGGCTGTGAGGTTACTGCAGGTTAATTGCCGAGCGCTGGGTGGCCGCCATTCGGCAGCTGAACACGTGGCGGCGGCCATTTTAGTCATTCGAATGCGGTCAGCGGTGTATGCTAAAGATTCTGTGGAACCAAAATCGGCTACACATTTTGCCGAACACCGCTGACCCTTACCTTCTTCCATACTGAACTTGCAGCTCCAGAGACTAAGTCCCGTTCGAAATGGGACTTAGTCGTTTTTCGGCATGAAATTGACCGGCCGCACAGCCCAAATCTATGGAACTGTTTTGGGCAGGAAATTGTGCTTGCGGTCGGTCATAAAGGACTTCCAGCTAACTTTTGATCCACTGGAGGGATTTGGCTGATTTTTGGAAGTGTTTATGTTTGATGTATGCTGAGTCTGAATATGCAACTTTTATTGAAATTGAATGTATGGTTTTAAAGTTACAGTGTGTGTGTAAAAACTGTATTTTTATTGTATGTAATAATTGGTTTAACTGTTTATCTGAGGGGAGGGAATGTGTGGGTTGCACCAGATGTGTGATTGGTGATTTTGTGCCTCCCCTGGGAGTGTCCTATTTGCATGTAACCTCAATAAAAGCCAGGCTGGGTGTTCCAGCATCTCAGACCTCTTCTGACCCTCAATACATAGCCTTGTCTCGTTATTGGAGGGAACTGCTATATCACACTGGGGATTGCTATGCTCTGCATATTCCCCTGAGCTCTTAATCACTTAGCTCTTTTAAGAGCTTGTTCCTGTTACGCTCTCCTGGAGGAGAGGTCTTCCCCACACGGTCCTGGAGGACAGAAGCCGATCCAGGGTGGACGGAAGACGGCGCGGCTCCAGTTAAGCTACGGCGGTTGTGGAGCCTGCGGTGGTTGTGGTGTCGTCTGCAGTGCTTGGATTCCTCTGAGAGCGCTAGGAGCATCCATCAACGGAGGGTACTCGGTCGGAGTACACGGAGCTCCGTTACAATCACTTGTATGGAGGAGGAGAGGAGTCCCACTATCCGGGTGAGCATTCTGAGTGGTATCGTATCCATCCTCAGTACCCGTCTGATTTCCTTCCGTATTGAGGCTATCTTCGCCGTAGGTAGCCGTAGAACGCAGTCCTTCGAGTCGATGTCGAAGCCGAGGAATTGGACCGACTGGGAGGGAGAGAGAGACGATTTTTGTCTGTTCACTACAAAACCTAAAGATTCCAGAAAGTGAACAACAAATTTCATCTGTGATCGTAGTCTGGAAGCAGATTCGCAAAAGTTCAGCAAATCGTCCACGTATACGAGACATTTTATGCCCAATGTTCGGATGTGTGCCATCACCGGTGTCAGCAGCTTCATGAAGCACCACGGAGCCGAGCTGAGGCCGATCGGCAGACATGTAAACTGACATATTTGTCCTCTCCATCGGAAGCGAAGAAAGCGTCGGTTGTAGTAAAACAGTCGTTCTTGATGAGAAGGTCTTGCAGAAGATGGATTCCCTCCATCTTGAAATGTCTGTATATTACGTAGGAATTTAATTTCTGGAGGTTGATAACTGGTTTGTAGTCGCCTGATTTCTTCTTGACCAGGAAGATGTTGCTTAGGAAGCCTCCCCTTCCTGGTGCGTATTGTATCACGCCCTTTTTGAAGAGTGTGTGGATCTCCTCGTCCACCAGGCGTTCTTGTTCCGCTGACATATGTATTGGAGGTGGGGGGGGGGCGGTTTGTGCGGGTCGCGAGTTCTGTAAGAAAAAGGACAGGCTGCCTGCTACAAAATTGGAAACAGTTTAGACTCACCATTAGAGAAACGGCCGCGTTCTCCTGCCCCTCTGTACGATGATAGTCTTTGTGTTGTAGACGGGAAGAAGCTTGGAGCTTGCGGGTATGATCTGGAACCTGTCACCCAGAAGCGGCTGGTGGCTCCGTTCCGCTACGACCAGCCCTCCTAAAAACACCTCTTCCTGTGGGAGTGTGGAAAACCTGCTTGAGTGAGGTTTGGGCTTTATTCAAGGTGGTGAATAGGTTCACGTGTTTTTTAAGCTCTGCGATGAAAGCGTTGCAAAATAATAGTCCTTGTGCCTTCGGGCCGAATTTCTTTGCCCCTAGATCCAGGAGCTTGTTATCTATGCGGATCAGTGCCGACTTGCGTCTTTCAGTGCACAGTGCGGCGTTTGGGTTGCCCAGAAGGCATATTGATCATTGAGCTCATTCACGTATGATGTTAGGATCAAGTTGAGAGCCCTGACTGAGTGCTAAATCCGCAAAATAGAGCATCTTAGCGATGGGGCCGAATAAATCCAGCACTTTGTCTTGTGCTGCCTTCATGCCTTTCTCCACACCCTTTCAGGGGTCTCGCCCCGAGCGCAACATAAAGACCACCACTGTGTTGTCAAACTCGGGTGTAAATGCTACTTTGTCGGGTAGCAGTGGTCTGGGGCATTCGGCCCTGAGGCGTGCTTGCATCTCCTTTTCCAGAGGCTTGCACAGCCAATAGTGCACGGACCGCGTTTGATGGTCCGGGAGGCTCCACTCCGAGGATCGTGGGTGTTGGATGCTATGGGGGTCAAAGAGGAGAATGTATTCTCTGCCTGTTGGGTGATAGAAAGGAGTCAGTGGGGTAGCGGTGAAGGGCCAATACATAGGGTGCCAGACTCCTGGTACAACTGGGGGTCACCCAGATTAGTGGATCGCCTATAAATAGAGGCTTGGAGTGTATGGCTCTGGTGTCTTAATAGGGCCACCTGTACTGCGCAGTCCGGTTTGCGTCAGTGGTAGTGGTGCGTATGAGTTCACCACAGTTGTACACCAGAGCTGTATGCACGAGTCGTTATCAATCAGAGATAATACCTATGTTGAAAGGTGTAATCCCACATGCATGTGATTGGGGTTCACCCCTTGTGGTGTGTCATGGTAACCCAGAGGACACCCACGTTATATTTAATGGTCTGTGAATGACCTAGCATGCATATCTGGGGGGTCACCCCAGGTGGTGTGCCATGAAAAAATACCCAGAGGACACCCACATTAATTTAGACATATAGGTACAGTAATACAGTATGACCCTGTGCAGGGTACAACCGTGCACTCAGTCTCCTTTAATATTTGCATGCTTTATATCTCCATCATGGCATGGGAAACAGTGTGTATATTATGAGACTGGCAGTTCCAAGTAATATTTAAATTAACCCAATGGGGCTGTAGAGCCATGTGGCAAGGCATATATAACCAAAAATAACATAAGTTACAGTTGTCCCAGCACCTGGGAGAAAAAATCCTTGTTTGGGTTTGGACTTAGTAAAATGTACCGATCGGGTGAATCCCGATCTGCAGAGCGAGCAGGGAAGGCGGCCGTCGTGTATCTCGCGAGCCGCGAGATCCAACAAGGCCGCCGCTCACGCTCGAAAGTGCGCAACAGACTCACGGTCGCGGGACCGTAGCGCGGGGGGAAACAGTACACCGACCCGGCCTCCCTCCACCTGTCCCCACACAGTCCCCGCGAGTCTATGAGGCGGGTCCGCGAGTCTATGAGGCGATGCCCGCGGACCGCAACAGAAGTCAGTGCAAACTCAGGAGACCGTGAATAAAAGGTAGTAAAGACAAGTAAAGGAGGGAAGGGGACAGGTATAGGAGGGCCAGGAGAAATAGATTTAAAATAAAGACAAAATAATAATTATGTAATCAATCTAAACTCTAGCTTATACCAGAGAGGTAAAATACTCTGACCTTTGTAGGCTGGAGCAGCAAAGAAAGAGGAAGTGATGTCATAGACAGGGCCTTTTATGGGCATCATAACTTTTTCTGATTGGTTGTTATGTTTCTATGCTGCTGGAGTTTTCAGTAAAGAAAGTTATGCAAATATGAAGCCTCCTGTCATGTGGTAAAATTGGAAGTGCTTCAAACTGTTTTTTTTTTTTTTGCCTTCTTTTGGATCAACCGCAAAAACAAATGTGAGGTTGCAAGTCTCTTTTTAGCTATGTAACTATGTCTGTACTGATTTCAATTCCTAGATTACTTATGGAATGAGTGGCCCACTTAAAGCCGTAACTTATGTCATGAATTTTTTTTTTTTTATCTTTTCCTAAAATATTACACGCTAAAGCCATGGATGTATCTAAAAGTAACAGCCATCAACTCTGCCACAATTGAAAACAATGTGTGAACGTGTTTTTAAAAAAGCTAATGGGCAAGAACACAGATATGTAAAGCAAATAACCAGATACAATGCTGGATATTTAATTCAATAATTATTACAAAAAGTTTTTTCCAAGTTATTTGCAACTCTAAACAGTTGATTAGATACACTGAAATGGGATAAAAATTTTGCAACATTGATTATCAGAAAGCTACATTGCACCTAGGTAGCCATTACTCAATGATAAAAAAATAAATAATAAATTGGGGGTACAACCGGAATGCAAGAATGGTGCTACTATAGTGACTAAAATTATTAATGTAATACATAATACTTAATACATAATACAGATTAAGGAACAGAACACATACAAATTATTTTTTCAATTTTATAAGGCTACTTATGACAGCAAACAAATATGTGGATTCAGTTATTCAGTATTGTGTTAAGCCCACCACTAATTAGCAGTACCCCAATATCGGTGGGTCCTATACTAATTCCATCGTGGTAGACACATGAAATAGTGCTAGTGCTAAATAAGCTAAAGTGTATTTTAATAATCTATTGTAAGAGCATTGTGAATATATATATAATGCAAAATTAATGTGATAAACGCAATGCAGAATAAGGCAGTGTCAAAACTAAACAATAAATAAGTATTTGATCCCCTATCAATCAGCAAGATTTCTGCCTCCCAAGTGTCTTTTATACAAGTAACAAGCTGAGATTAGGAGCACTTTCTTAAAGTGAATGCTCCTAATCTCACCTCATTACCTGTATAAAAGACACCTGTCCACAGAAGCAATCAATCAGATTCCAAACTCTCCACCATGGCCAAGAGCAAAGAGCTGTCCAAGGATGCCAGGAACAAGATTGTAGACAAACACAAAGCTGGAATAGGCAATAAGACCATCGCAAAGCAGCTTGGTGAGAAGGTGACAACAGTTGGTGGGATTATTCGCAAATGGAAGAAATACAAAATAACTGTCAGTCTCCCTCAGTCTGGTGCTCCATGCAAGATCTCACCTTGTGGAGTTTCAATGATCTTGAGAATGGTGAGGAATCGGGCCAGAACTACACGGGAGGATCTTGTTCATGATCTGAAGGCAGCTGGCACCATAGTCACCAAGAAAACAATTGGCAACACACTACGCTGTGAAAGACTGAAATCCTGCAGCACCCGCAAGGTCCTCCTGCTCAAGAAAACACATGTGCAGGCCCATCTGAAGCTTGCCAATGACCATCTGAATGATTCAGAGGAGAAATGGGTGAAAGTGTTGTGGGCAGATGAGACCAAAATTGAACTCGTTGGCATCAACTAAACTTGCCGTGTTTGGAGGAGGAGAAATGCTGCCTATGACCCCAAGAACATGTCAAACATGGAGGTAGAAACATTATTCTTTGAGGTGTTTTTCTGCACCGCATCAAAGGGACGATGGACAGGGTCATGTACCGTCAAATCTTGGGTGAGAACCTCCTTCCCTCAGCCAGGGCATTGGAAATGGATCGTGGATGGGTATTCCAGCATGACAATGACCCAAACATACACAGCCAAAGCAACAAAAGAGTGGCTCAAGAATAAGCATATTACGATCCTAGCCAGTCTCCAGACTTTAATCCCCTAGAAAATCTGTAGAGGGAGCTGAAGGTTCAAGTTGCCAAACGTCAGCCTCGAAACCTTAATGACTTGGAAAGGATCTGTAAAGAGGAGTGGGACAAAATCCCTCCTGAGATGTGTGGAAACCTGGTGGTCAACTACAAGAAACATCTGCCCTATGTGATTGCCAACAAGAGTTTTGCCTCCAAGTACTAAGTTGAAGGGGTGAAATACTTATTTTACTCATTGACATTCAAATCAATCGTTAACTTTTTTGACATGCGGTTTTCTGGATTTAATTTGTGTTATTCTTTCCCTCACTGTTACAACTACCATTACAATTTTAGACTGATCAATTCTTTGTCAGTGGTCAAACGTTCAAAATCATCAGGGAATCAAATACATTTTTCCCTCACTGTATATCTGCTCTATGAAAATTATATTTAAAGTGTCATTACCATTCAAAACTTCCTGAAATATATGAAACATTTACAATATAGGTTTCTAGTGCATACAGTTGAAGGTAACTCAAACACTAGTGATGTTCTGAACGGTTCGTTGGCGAATAGTTCCCGGCGAACATAGCATGTTCGCGTTCGCCACGGATGGCGAACATATGCGATGTTCGGTTCGCCACCTATTCGTCATCATTGAGTAAACTTTGACCCTGTACCTCACAGTCAGCAGACACATTCCAGCCAAACAGCAGCAGACCCTCCCTCCCAGACCCTCCCACCTCCTAGACAGCATACAATTTAGATTCATTCTGAAGCTGCATTCTTTTTTTTTTTTTTTAGACAGAAGTGTTATATTTGAGCATGCTAGACTGAACGTGCGTATATCATGGCTAGTTGCGCTGAGGGTATGAGTATATAGCAGTACATTGTTGTGAAAGATGGCTGTCATGTTTAGGGTGTAGCTTGCATGTTATCAACGGTGTATTTATATCATCAGCTCCACCACTAGTTATAAATCAAGTGTGAGTCGCCCCATGAGATGAGACTAGTGAATAACATAATACATGAACGGTTAAGGTAAAGGCATGTAAGGAACTACGACAATAAGCACTTTAGGAGGTGAAATAATGACATGTTTAAACGCTTGCTACTTTACGATTAGTTAATGAGCAAAGAGCAGTTCATGTGATCAAAGGCATGGTGTGGAGGATCGGCTATAGTGGGACGTGCTTGGCAGGCTGCTGTTTACTGCTAGTGCTCATCCGGTCCCTTCTGGGCGCCAGGTGCAGACCCTGGGAGTCCCTGATACCTGGAACAACAAAGGCAAGTCTCTGGCTGAGTGCCGGGTTCGCGGCTTGAGGTGGCGGAAGCTTGTTTTGTCGGGTGGTCGGATCTGTCCCGGTGGTGCTTCACGTCCGGTGCGGGATTGTGGTGGCTTAAGGTGGAGGCGAGTGCTTGACGTGGGGCAGGCTCTGCATTTCTGTTTCTGCCTCCGGTCCCATCTTCGACACCTTTTCCGTTGGTGGATTTTAATGGGGACTGCTTCGCTTAGCTGTGGTGGAGCTTGTTGGGGCTGTGGTGGAGCTTGTTGGGGCTTCCTGCTTGTTATTTGCTTCCAAAATTGATTAAAGAGTCTGTCCAGCTTAGACTCAATATCCTGCCATGCTTTGCTGGTACCAGGAGGACACGCGGCTGCCGCCATATTGGGAGAGTCGCAGATGAGTATGTCAGCCTGGGCGGCTGTGCTCTGTGCGTCCATTAGCTCCAGACAGCCTCTCAGGGGTGGACCGGGATAACCCCCACCGGTCCGAGGGTGGGGGGGTAACGGAGCTCCTGCTGGGAAGTAGCTGCTCCTGGGCATCCCAGGATCGGGAGATCGGCCGCCTCTCCCGCCCGGTGAGAACCAGGCCACACTTGCCATGCGGAGGTAAGTAAGACTCTGTTGAGTTGCTGACCGCTATTAATCATGTCGGGTCGGTCAGGTAGGAGCAACATTGCTGGGTCATCCCCTTCTGGGGTGGAATTCACTTGTTGATAGCTGCTTAAAGTGAGATATTGAGGGAGCTCACACGAAGTGCGTCTTTCCTCCATGACAGCTAGGCCCCGCCCCCCGGAAGCTGGATTCTTAGTGAGAGGAGGGACAGTGTAGCTACTGCTGATTTAATAGGGAAATCGATAGCTAGGCTAGTGTATTCAGTGTCCACTACAGTCCTGAAGGACTCATCTGATCTCTGCTGTAAGGACAGCATCCCAAAAAGCCCTTTTTAGGGCTAGAACATCAGTCTGCTTTTTTTTCCTGTGTAATCTAATTGAAGTTGCCTGCCTGCCAGCATGTGTGTCAGGCTAACAGCGTATACTG
Organism: Pelobates fuscus; assembly: GCF_036172605.1. Lineage (NCBI taxonomy): Eukaryota > Metazoa > Chordata > Amphibia > Anura > Pelobatidae > Pelobates > Pelobates fuscus. Next base: position 134,718,024 of record NC_086319.1, on the reverse strand, counting down.
TGCCAACTTGCCCAGTGCCACCACTCATATCTGGTGTCACAATAGCTTGCATTTAAAAAAAACAAAAAACTTTTTTGACTGTAATATAATAGCAGTCAGTTTCCTTCACACGTGTGCGTTTCAGGGCCTGCCAGGGCACAGTGTCACACCAGTGCAACTCATATCTGGTGTAACAGTAGTGTACATTTAAAAAAAAAATACAGGGGGCTTGTTGTCACCTTTCGGGGACCCTTGGTGTTGTACGCGGCTGGGTGGAGGAAGAGACCTTCAATGACATCAGTGAGGACAAGGAACGGGACATGGCTAGCTTGGTATCCAGCCTTGTGCAAATGGGAGTTTGCGGTTGTGCAAATGGACTGTTTGCGGTGCGTTAAACGGGGAGTTTGGTCTGTCACTGTGAAGCGGGCGTAACCCTTACACTTCCTGATCGATACAACATCATACCTGATGTTTTAAAGCATGTTATTCCAAACAATTTAGGAATGTTAGGTGATTTATGCCCTTTATGGATGAAAACCAGACTCTGCATCAACTATGTAATTTTCCATGGGAGTTTTGCCATGGATCCCCCTCCGGCATGCCACAGTCCAGGTGTTAATCCCCTTGAAACAACTTTTCCATCACTATTGTGGCCAGAAAGAGTCCCTGTGGGTTTTAAAATTCGCCTGCCTATTGAAGTCTATGGCGGTTTGCCCGCTCGCCAACATTTGCGGAAGTTCGCCATTCGCGAACGAAACATTTTATGTTCGCGACATCACTATCAAACACCCAAACCAGAATCTCTCTGATCTGGTCCAAAAGAAAATGTGTATGGTAGAAGGAGGTGGTAGCGCCTTGGTATGATCTCAGAGAAAGATGTAGTCTCAGTAATTGTTGAATATATAAAAGAATAAAATGCAACAAAATCTAGCATAGTATAATATGTATAAAATAGTTCAGAGTAAGAAGTAGCTCTACTAAGTAGAGTCTAGGCAGTATGATCATCCACCTTAGGATGGCTGGTCTCTTCTTCAATAAGGTGCTAAGGTATGTGGTGACCTCAGGTAGGCAGGTTAGCTCAAGATTATATATGTTCCAGAGGAAGACTTTATGAACTTGCACTCAAATGACATGATGGTTTTATGCAGATAAAACTAAAATAAAAATATAGTGTACACTGCTAAAAACCATAAAATAATATAAAAAGATAAAAGGTGTACTCACAGAGGGAGAGCAAAAATATGGTTTTGCTCAATCCACACCAAATACCACTTAAGTGGTATAAAAGAGTAAGAAATTTTCACAGCTAAAATATATTTTAATTAACCTTTGCAGGGAATATATCCAGCCAAGATGAATTCTCACAGTCAAATATTAACCTAATGTATGTATGTATGTAATGTATAATCTAGCCAAAAGGTCATCCACTGTGGAATATTTATCTAGCTCGGAGGAAATCTCATAGAATAAGGAATCGTTATTCTTAACAAATTCACTAAGACACCTGCAGCAAGAAGCTCCTAAATAGTGTGTTATATCAAATTCACAATAACTGAAATACTAACAGCAGGTAAATGTAAATTGATAAACAGCTGTTTCAATTAATATGAAAAATAGTGAATGAATACAACTACTTAAAGGATCAGAATTTGTCCAATTCACATTGTCAGGATATTTATATCGGCAGACATTTTGTGCTAAGATAGATATTAAAGTGTATATTGCCAGAGTCCCTCAGAACAGAGCGGACTCCATTTTGGATTTCAGGCAAGACAGACACAAACTTTATTTCCTTTCTGTAACGAGCCACTAGCCTGAGCTAAGGAATGCATTATGTAAACAAGCCAAGTGATAAGCAATGAAGCAGGGGGATGGAATGCTCTGTTTAAATGTTAATGGAATAGAAATAATGTTAAACACAGACACTAGTGACAGAGCAGACTAAGTAATTAATTTTACTTTCTAAATTTTACAAGGTCCCATTGTAAGTAAGGGGTGAAATTGAGTTTAGACATGTCAATCCTAGAAATTACGATCAAAGTCGTTGCCATAAAGACTGAGGCAAATGCTTTGAACTGACAGCAAGTTTAAGTTATGGTAGTCATTTTAGATAAGCCAAATGACGTCAACATCGTCATCAGGAAAAGTTAACTCTTTCCTGGATAGGAAAGTTTAATTAGGCAATTGCACCCTCTATGGACGAAAAATCTAAATTGCAATCTGCAGGTTGACCACACCTTCAGTATCCTATTGGTTCTACCAACTAATGACCTACAGAGAGTCTGGCCCTTTAAAAAGTTAGGACAAAGGGAAGAGAAGAGGTTTGGGCTTTCAGATTCAGACATTCAGAGAGATCCAGGACAGATATTCAGGACACTCTCTTGGACACAACTCAAGAAACACTCCTTGACACTTAGAATTTTACTATTACTTTCTAACCAACATCACGTTTCTCTATTTTTTACACACCTCCATACAACCAATCATACTCGCATTCAGGTTCCTGGGCCTACCTACTCATCTGATGAGAACATCTACTTAACTGGTAATTATGCTGGTTTTATTTAATTAATCTAAATGGATAAATCACTGGATAAATCAATGGATAAAACACTGTCAGATTTCAATATTTAGAAATCTTAGTTGACTAAATAATATATAGTTATAAACATTACATTCTGCAGGTGGAATTAAGAATAATTATATATGAATGTGATATTATCACGTGTTAGCATACCGCTGTTTTTTTCCAGGTGTATTGATTTGCTCTAAAATAAGATAAGATATCTTTTTAGGCAAATTAAAATTTGGCTTTTGTAAAAATCTTATAGATTATTCTTATTGGATGGTTCCAGGAAATGATTAATGAGCTGGTGTGAATGTTATTTTAATTGAAAATTACATGAGGATAGGATATTATATGCCTAGGGGGATCTAGCCAGCATTGAAAGGTTTACTCAGTTGATCTAACTGTTAGCCAAGGTTTTACGACTTTTCGCTGTGCTGTGTGAAGTTTAGCTTTCTGTGTCTGTGAAGTACCCTCATAAATCAGTTGATGCTGTTAGCTGGTGGATTGTTTTAACATTGCCATTGTATTGAATACTTATGTAATACTAAATACTTACTGATTATTATCATGCATGTTACATATTATTATTATTTTATTTGTCACAATAAATTATATCTATTCTTATAACAAATTGTGATTTTATTTGTATGGAATACATTTCACTTACATGATAACGATCTCTAAGATCTAAGAGAATTGAAATAGTGGGCAATTCTCAACTGTATAATATTATCATCCCATAAATTTCCCCACAACATTGAGAGTGAGAAAGTCAAACAAATCCATATATCACTCATTCTCAAATGAATCATTCAATGACCATCTGAATGATTCAGAGAAGAACTGGGTGAAAGTGTTGTGGTCAGATGAGACCAAAATCGAGCTCTTTGGATTCAACTCAACTCGGCGTGTTTGGAGGAGGAGGAATGCTGCCTATGACCCCAAGAACATGTCAAGCATGGAGGTGGGAACATTATTCTTTGGGGTATTTTTCTGCTAAGGGGACAGGACAAAGGGATGATGTACCGTCAAATCTTATAGATCACTCCATCATATAAGTATAGCCTTACATGGCTTAATTTCAAATGAGATTGAAACACCTTATAAGTCAAATCAGATAAACGACAGCGGAGATCTAATAAGATATACTATACAATCTCGCTTAAGATTAAATGTGTATGATTGAATGAGATTATTGTAGGTAGGGACACGAGTCTCGCTGCTAAGGATGTAATTTCCCTTTCTCAGAGTCTCACTCAGCGCCGTCTGCAGTGATTATAGCAGGATAAAGTGATATAGCTCTTTCCCCCAGAAATTAGCCGAGACTTAGTGCTGGGAGTAATCTAGTTTATTCAAGGCAAGGCACATTCAATTTATACACAGACCCCCAAGCATGGGAGACCCAAAGAAATACAAAGAAATACAAACCCCTCTCAGGTGTCCATGTGTCTGGTAGATAATTGAGTCTAAGACCAGTAACTCAATTATCTCTCAGTTAGAGGGAACCACATAGAAAATACCCCAAAACCACACTAAATTTACACAGGAACCCCTCAAGTCTTATATCTTTGAATCCAAGCGCCCAAGTTGTCCAAATAGCGCTAGGATCAATTTGGTGGAACGGAACCGTCATCGTTATAAAGTTTTGATGGGACAGCCATGAGGTTGCATCCCTAAACAGTTCCATGGTGAAAAGGCTGTGGCAGGTCAACTTTCGGGAGTTTCTGTGCGCATAAAACTGAATGCTCCCCCTGGCTCTAGGGAGAAAATGTTCCTCTTGTTTCCTCGTTAAAAGCACTGTGACGGTAGTCACCGTCTCTGGGGATGGAAGACAGACACTAGGTGTGGGTCCCCAGATTCCTTTTGTGTTTTGCTCACCCTGTGCCCATTATTGGTGCAGGGTATGTTGAATGTATTGCTTGTCTGTGCCTCTCCCCTCCCCCTTTTTTCTGTCCTATTGTTTCCCCAACAGGGTATTGTCCCAGGGACACTGCCAGGCCAGTTTAAACTAGCTGCTCTGTCCCTCCTCAATCTCCCCACCCTTCATTGTACTATAATGCTCTATGTACCCTATTGTATGTGAATTAAGCTGTTGGGGGCTTAAATGTGTGTAGTATGTCTATTAAAGTTAGTTGTTGTTTTAACCTTCACCAAGTGTCGTCTGGTGTCTGATCCAGGGGGGAAAGGCCCTCAGTGATCCCAGTCAAGCCTCAGAGACTGAGTATGAAGTGCTCCAGGGTGGGACAAAGGGGATAGCTACAAAGAAGCAGACTTGGCGGAGGTACTCGGTTGGAGTACTGAAGCTCTGTCACATTTGGTGGCAAGCGGTTGGATGGCTTCCTAGCTATTGGAGGAACATCCAAGACACAACTGAGATCATTGCACATCGTCTGGAACTCAGAGAGATGGATAGAACTAGACAAAAACAACTAGAAGAAAGCTGGGTATTGACAAACACTCCTGCAGGGGGTAACCCTAGGTAAGGTACATGAAAACAAAAGAAAGAGCAGTGTGTTTGGAAAGGAGAAGTATAGGGTAGTGGACGTTGGTATTAAATTAAAACTTAACTTTTAATAGGTATGTATTAAAAACTTTAAAGGTAGAGAGAACACAATCTAAAGGAGGGGAGAGTGAGAAAGAAATATTTTAAGATATAATATCTTAAGAACTATAGAGTGACAAAAAAACATAGCTATATAGTAGATCTTATATCCTACTGTATGATAAACCTTAGCTTTGGCTTCAAGGGCACCTAGAATAAGAATCCCACTCCTAAAGTCCAAGATAGGATAAACCTATACCTACACTCTATGCCCTTACTGTGCCTTCGAGGGCACCTTAAAAATCAGATCTCATTGTATGAGCTAGATCTAAAGCTCTCTCTACCTCCTATAATCTAAAACTGCTAGCGGTACCATAACCTTTTCCAAACACTCCACCCTTTCTTTTGTTTTCATGATGGATAGAACTAGCACCTGTGCATTGTCCCCATCCGAGGAGGAGTTCCAGAGAAGACAACAATAAGCTTTGTCCCAGTAGGAGTACACAGTCTCGGGAGAGGGTGAACTGGATTTTAGGGAGCAGATCCGAAAGGGACTCTGGAATGAGGTACTCGAGGAACTTCAGATTCGCCGGAGGGAATACCTTTGAGCCCTAGAACAACGACTTCAGGATCAACTGGATCTTTGGATACATTTCTTGGGAGAGCAGCCCCTGGAGGAATGGGTGGTTGAACTTGAGCGACTGGTCTGGATGGAATTGTGGGTAGACAATAGTTACCGGGGCAAACGATGGTATGCAGTCCAGCAGGACCTGTGGCTATCTGATTACAACCTTCCAGAGAGTGAGGGCTATGTTGGCCCTGGCCTATTGTGGGAGGCCTTTGAGGAGGGGATGGATTTTGGGAGCCCTGCTATTGCCTGACTCAGGGACATCCAAGAACTTAGGAGAGACCTCCTGGATCTAATTGAAGCGGCAGACCTGGAACCTGATCTGACCTACCTGGCCACCCTGGAGTGGGAGCTTGAACAGGAATACAGGTGACTGTTCGACACGGTACAGCAGCAGGTTCCAGAGACTGGGGACTTAATAGACTTCACATCCGAGGATGTTGGCAAGGTAGGTGTGGAGGAATCTTAATCACAGGGATACTGGGAAGCCTTTCCAGATCCCCAACCTCCTGGCATGGAAACCCAGGGAGCAGAGGTAGAGGTTGTCGGCCTTACCCTTCAGCAGCAGATTGAGTTACTGGGAATAGAGGCAGTCGGTCTCTCTCCCCAGCAGCAGTGTGCATTCCAGGGAGAGGAGAATATCCTCCTCCATCCCCAGCAGCAGAATGTGTTCCAGGAAGGGGAGACAGTCAGTCTCACTCCCCAGCAACAGTGTGAGTTATTGGGAATGGAGACAGTCAGTCTCACTCCCCAGTGGCAAATTGTGGTCCAGGGAGGGGAGACAAACGGTATCACCCCCCAGCAGCAGGTTATGTTCCAGGGAGGGGAGATAGTCAGTCTCACTCTCCAGCGCCAGTACTTATTCTAGGGAGAGGAGACAGCCAATTCCCAACCCTATGTCAGAGGGGGCCCAGTCACCCTACCTTCCCTCCAGCGGCTGAGAGAGATCTGAGAATTGACATCATATTGTAACAGGTCAAACTATATGTCTAGTATTCAACATGTTTAAATATTTGAAAGCACGCTAGCTAAGTTAATAATGGTGGGAGACTCTAAGGTCAGGCTAGATAAACACGTTTAAACACATTTACTGGTGTGTGGAGAAAAACAATTATTTGCTTAGGATAATAGGACAAAATAAGCAAAGTGAGTCTGTGAGCTTAGGAGGGGTGTCGGCTTGTAACAAACCCAGTCCCAGAAAAGGTGTGTGGATTCAGGATCTGTCCCCATGACCCATAGGACCCCGGGATCAGACGATGCCAGACCTGCCAAGCCTCTGAAACTGGATACTCTAGGTCATTGCTGCTGGGGTTAGGGCAGTGTTCAGCAAGGCCGAATCAATGGTTTCTCGCTGCTTTGCTGGCTGCAGCCCCTCAGTCAGACGGGCCCAGGAGAGAGCCCAGTCCCAGTGCAGTTGTGGACGCTGCAACGCCTCAGGGCTTAGCGCTGGCCGGCCGGATCTCCCTATGTGCAAGGTTGGTGCTTTCTCAGTCTTCAGCTTTGCATTCTGTCGCCTGCAGCTCTTAGATGCTTTAGGGGACCCAGCCTTGGTACGGGCTATGTGTCTTCCGTGTGCCGGTTTTCGTTGGAGTGGTGAAAGCTTTTTACGTCGCCATTTTGGGACCTCTGCCGAGGCCACGGGTGCCTGCTGTGGGCTCACAGCCTGCTGTGAGGGTGAGTGGATTTCCGGCTACTTGATGATGGTATGATGCCTCCTTTTCTCCAGGTCTTGCCAGGATTTGTTGAAGATTCTGTCGAGTCTGGCTGTTAGGTCACTTTGCTCAGTGACAGGGTCTTGGTGCCATGTGGCGTCCGCCATATTTAATTTCCCTGCAGGCCCTGTGGTCTCACCCTCTGTGTCCAGTATAGTAGGTGAGTCTCCCATAGGTGGACCGGGATAACACTCACCGGTCCAGGGGGGGTTACAGAGCTCTTTTGGCATGATCAGGGCTGTTGAATCGCTCTGGTCTGGGAGATCGTCCTCTTCTCCCGTCCGTCGCGCTCTAGGCCGCATGTGTCAGCTTTTGCCGCCGGTGTGCCTCTGTCTTGTTTCCAACCTCCGCTGTGTGCTGCAAGCAGGTCGGTATGCAGGTGTGTCTATGGGTGAGTGTTATTTTCGTCTTGATCTCGCTAATAACGGCTTGTCGTTCCCTACAATTACTAGCATTAACTGAAACATGGCTCTCTCCCTCTGACACTGCTACCCCTGCCTCTTTATCCTTTGGTGGTCTTCAATTTTCCCACAACCCAAGAAACTCTGAAAATAAAGGTGGTGGCGTAGGGTTTCTGCTCTCACCTCACTGATACTTTAAACCTCTACCCACACCCCCTTCCCTCTCTTTCTTATCATTTGAGATTCATTAAATCCACCTTTTCAAACCCATCTCTGCTAACATTGCAGTTATCTATCGTCCCCCTGGCTCCCCACTTCTCTTCCTTGACCACTTTGCTGCCTGTTGTCCTTACTTCCTCTCCTCTAACATTCCATCTGTAATACTCGGAGACTTCAAGATTCCCATTAACTCACCCTTGACCTCAGCAGTCTCAAAACTTCTTTCTGTTACTTCCTCCCTTGGACTATCACAGTGGGCTAATTCCCCCACGCATGTGTCAGGCAATACTCTAGACCTTATTTTCACTCATGATTGTACAGTCTCTACCATCTTCAACACTCCATTTCCTCTCTCAGATCATAATTTTCCTATGATTTGCTATCAATAGCCCCCTCCCCCAACAACTTTAACTTAACCCTACTCAACTCAGAAGGAATCTGAGTTCTATAAACCTCCAGCAGCTGTCAGCTGATATCAATTCCCAACTATTATCCATTCCTGCTCACTCATGTCCCTCACTGGCTATCTCCTCATATAACTCTACCCTCACCTCAGCCCTGGACGCTGCAGCCCCTCTCCAAATACGCTACCTGCAAAGATGTTCCAGTTGTCACAATTCGGGGAACCAAACACGCTATCACACACACAGAAAAGGCGCTGTACTGGACCTTAGAGTGGCCGGGCTAAGCACACAAAGAATAGTCAGGAGAAAAGCCGAGTAAGGGGAACCAGAAGACAGAATAACGAGAAACAAGCCAAGGTCAAAGGGTAGGAGAAAGTCACAAAGTCAGATAAATGAGCCAGAGAGTACGTAACCAGAAGCACAAGTTTCAGTAGCAATACTAGCAAGCAAAGACCACAACAGGGCAGGGAGGAACAGGAAAGGTAAGTATTTAAAACATAAGGTTAATTCTGATTGGATAATTTCCAATCAGAATTAACAATCACACGTGGGAGATATCTAAACCTCCCACTGTGATTGAGGCACTGTGCCTTTAACGCCGAGTCAGGTGGCTGACCCCGGTGTGTAATATATTGGGCGGTCTCCCAGCGTGCAGCGTCATGCATGCTGCCACTGGGGGACATAGAGGAAGACGTGGGCGGCATCCGAAGCTGGAAGGATGCCGCTCGCCGAGCCCACGAGGAGGAGGGGACCGCGGACGGCTGGAGGGTGAGTACCGCAGGCGGAGTGCAGCCTCCCCTCGCAGCCGCCCGCGGGATCCCGACACCAGTTCTGCAGAACGCTGCTGGAGGAAGTCTCACACCGAGTCAGACTTTCTACACTACACACAGCCCTTGCCCTTGCCAAACAGTCATACTTTTCTTCTCTTATTCGTTCATGCTCCCACAATCCCAGGCGTCTCTTTGATACCTTTAACTCTCTTCTTTGCCCTGCTGCGGCCACCCCTCAAACTAACCTAACTAACAGCCAATAGTCTTGCATGCTACTTTACTGACAAGTTTGAACAGCTAAGGAAATAATTCTCACCACCTTGCCCCTCACCTTTTCAACCTCCCCTGGATCATGCCTCTCCAACCCTTCCGACCTTCTACCAGGCGACTGAACAAGAGGTGGCTGCGCTTATCCTTTCCTCTCGCACCCCACTTGCCCGCTTTATCCTGTCCCGTCTCATCTTATTAGATATCTCTCCTCTTGTTTTGTGCCCTCCTTAACACACATCTTCAACTGCTCTCTTTCTTCTGGCACTGTTCCTGCTGTCATGAAACATGCTACTGTAGTACCCATCTTAAAAAAACATGTCTTGACCCATTGTCCCCCTCTAACTATCGTCCTATATCCCTGCTCCCTTTTTCCTCAAAGCTTCTTGAAAGACTAGTCTTCACCCGTCTGGCCTGCTTCCTCAACTCCTACTCTCTCCTCGACCCCCTTCAGTCCGGCTTCCGCCCCCTCCACTCTACTGAGACTGCCCTTATCAAAGTCACTAATGACATTATCACAGCTAAATCCAAAGGTCACTACTCCATACTAATTCTTCTTGACCTCTCCACTGCTTTTGACACGGTTGATCATGTTCTCCTTCTCCAAACTCTTCAATCACTCCCCTTCTATTTTATCTTTACACTGCCTCTCTTGGCAAGATTATTACCTCTTTTGGATTCAAATACCACCTGTACGCTGATGACACCCAGATATATCTCTCCTCCCCAGACCTCTCCCCTGATGTCCTGCAACCTGTCACCTCTTGCCTTTCTTCTATCTCTGATTGGATGTCCTCCCACTTTCTGAAACTGAATCTTTCCAAAACAGAACTTCTTGTCTTTCCTCCTCCTAATATTAATCTTCCTCTCTCGCTCTCCCTTCAGATTGGTGGTACCCATATCAGCCAATCCTTACAAGCACGTTGTCTTGGTGTTACTTTTGATTTTGGCCTCACCTTTGAGCCTCACATCCGGTCTGTTGTCAAATGATGCCAATTCCACCTCAAAAACATCACCCGCATCCACCCCTTTCTTACACAAGATGCTACTAAAGAGCTTATCCATGCTCTAGTAATCTCTCGCATGGACTATTGTAACTCTCTCCTAATTGGTCTTCCCAATAGCCGAATTGCCCCGCTACAGTCTGTAACGAATGCTGCCGCCAGACTGCTTTTCCTCTCTAGTCTGTCCTCTCACACCTCATCCCTCTGTCAGTCCTTACATTGGTTTCCTGTATACTATAGGAGCCAATTCAAAGTGCTAACTGTAACGGACCGTTTCAGCATGAAAGGGGAAAAATCCGTTTAGGCGATAATCCCCTTTTCTGGATACAGGCACAGCTACTGCAGAACACCACACTCCCGATCTGGATACGAAATAACACTCCGAACTGGAACAGCTGAACAAGAAAAGCATACAATCGGCTTACACTCTTGGCAGTCAGCTTACAATCCAATCCCCCCCAAGAACGAGACGACACTTCATTTTGAGGGTTAAGCAGGAACTCAAGACTGGGACACCCAGTCTGGCTTTTATTACCAACAAGTACATACAGGACACTCCCAGGGGGAGGATGAAATTAACCAATCACATGGATGTACCTCCCACACATTTCCTCCCCTTAGATTAGCACTTAACATAATTATACCGTACACCTTTTTCCCCAATTCCTGGATGTACCCCAAATACATATGCTACACCTCCAAAACAGGTATCCCCTGATAGCCCTTATTCAGGGGGACAACATATTCAAGAATCAGGTCATTCGGATGAATGGTTCGGGAGATATGAGGTTCCAAAGATTTGACTGACCGCATGGGTAAAGTATCCGAAAACAGTTCCATGCATTTTGGCCCTGCGGTCGGTCACAAACAAGTGAATGAGACAGACGAATTACTTGGGTTATAGAGACTAAGGGGAATTCGCATGAATCCCCTAGTTCGTATGTTTCTTTCTACCGAACGGCGGGTCATTCGGTAGTTTCTATACGAATTTCTGGGAGTATGGAGGTCTCAGCGGTGTTTGCCTAGTCAAGTGTCCGATTTTAGTTCCAGACACTCGACGGCAAAACACCGCTGTTCGGTAGTTTAAGATGGCCGCCGCCACGTGTTTGTTTCCCGAATGGCGGCCACCCAGAGGACAAAGAATACATTACACTGATTGCCAATTACCCGTTTGCAACATTGTTGCAAACTGTAATTGGAGGCACACTTATTCCTGGGTGGTCTGGTTGTTCGGTAGTTTCACTCAATATAATGAATGGAGTGATTCTACCGAACAATCAGATGAATGCTGCATACATATCACCCAGGTTAAACTTAACACATGAATACATATACAATATACAGGCAGTACAATAGAATATGCTTCACAGTCTTAAAGGGAAAGTAGTCCCAAAATGTCCATCGCTGATTTTAAAGGGCCAGTAGCAGCAATATAAATTAGTACATGCCCAAATATAGTCTTTAAAGTGCAATATGTCCAGGGACCATAGTCAGCGGGCAGGAGGCTAGCAGCCAGGCTTCTCCAGCCCACAGTGGCGAAGTTGGTTTCGCCACAATTCTCCCCTTTACCAATTAGACTAACAGGGTATCTGACCTCCTGCCGGTCAGTGCCCTGGTTAGTCCAGCAACCCACCCACAGAACAGAAGTAGTAGAGCAGCCCACCCATAATAAACAGTTACCACACCTGGGTGAGGGAGAATTTTGTCAAAGTTCAGGTGCCTCCCCACGGCTGGGTGAGAGACTGATAGGCTGCCTTGGTGGGTTGCTGAGGGGGCAGAGACCAGCGGTACTCTGTCCTGTTGCCAGCACTACCACGGGAGTAGTCTGGTGGGAGCCTGGCTGCTGGAGACCGACTGTCTCCCCTTTAGATATATCGCTCTGTGGCTGGGGGACAGGACCGACCGTCCCTATCCCTTGTGCTGTAAGTGCAGAGACTACGGTCCCATCTGCACAGATGTGGGGCTTAACATCTCCCCTTGGTGGGTTAGGCTGCCGCTGGAGAGAGGGTGTAACAAGCTCCTCTCTCTGGACGGTAAACTGCCGCTGGGGAGGGGGGTTAGCAGGCTCCTCTCCCTGCCACTCTCTCTGCTGGTGGAAAGGGGGACCAGCTGTCTCCCCTTTCATCCTCTTGTCCGGCTGCTGGGGTGCGAGACTGACTGTCTCTGCTCCCTGCAGGACACACTGCCGCTGGGGAGGATGGACGACACCATCAGCTCCCTGGGGCACACACTGCCACTGGGGAGGGAGGACGCTGCTCTCCTCTCCCTTCGCTTCACACTGCCGTCTTGGCATCTCACTTTGCTGCTGGGGGGCAGGAACAACAACCTCTGCCCCCTGTAACTCAGCCTGCCGCTGGGGAGGAAGGACTGCACCTTCGGCTCCCTTGGACACACACGGCTGCTGGGGAGGATGGACGACACCATCAGCTCCCTGGGGCACACATTGCCGCTGGGGAGGGAGGACGCTGCTCTCCTCTCCCTTCCCTTCACACTGCCTTCTTGGCATATCACTTTGCTGCTGGGGGGCAGGAACAACAACCTCTGCCCCCTGTAACTCAGCCTGCCGCTGGGGAGGAAGGACTGCACCTTCGGCTCCCTTGGACACACACGGCTGCTGGGGAGGATGGACGACACCATCAGCTCCCTGGGGCACACATTGCCGCTGGGGAGGGAGGACGCTGCTCTCCTCTCCCTTCACTTCACACTGCCTTCTTGGCATATCCCTTTGCTGCTGGGGGGCAGGAACAACAACCTCTGCCCCCTGTAACTCAGCCTGCCGCTGGGGAGGAAGGACTGCACCTTCGGCTCCCTTGGACACACACGGCTGCTGGGGAGGATGGACGACACCATCAGCTCCCTGGGCCACACATTGCCGCTGGGGAGGGAGGTCTGCAAACCCCCTGGCCCGCTCTGATTCCCACGGCAAGTACTCTCGCACTGCTTTCTTCACACGCTGTATTAGATCCTCTGAGAGGTTGGGTCCGCATATAGCCAGCACCGCGGTGACCTCTCTGTCATACGCCTCTTGAGTGTAGCTGGGTGCCATGCTTGCTCTGCTGCAGTTGGTTCCTTGTAGATAGGGGCGCTGTACGGGTACTGGCGTTGCCCTCACTTTGTAATCCAGGAATGGTGTTGTCTGTAGCTGTCCCTCTGGTTGAAGAAACGATCCCGCCGCTTGCCACCAATTGTAACGGACCGTTTCAGCATGAAAGGGGAAAAATCCGTTTAGGCGATAATCCCCTTTTCTGGATACAGGCACAGCTACTGCAGAACACCACACTCCCGATCTGGATACGAAATAACACTCCGAACTGGAACAGCTGAACAAGAAAAGCATACAATCGGCTTACACTCTTGGCAGTCAGCTTACAATCCAATCCCCCCCAAGAACGAGACGACACTTCATTTTGAGGGTTAAGCAGGAACTCAAGACTGGGACACCCAGTCTGGCTTTTATTACCAACAAGTACATACAGGACACTCCCAGGGGGAGGATGAAATTAACCAATCACATGGATGTACCTCCCACACATTTCCTCCCCTTAGATTAGCACTTAACATAATTATACCATACACCTTTTTCCCCAATTCCTGGATGTACCCCAAATACATATGCTACACCTCCAAAACAGGTATCCCCTGATAGCCCTTATTCAGGGGGACAACATATTCAAGAATCAGGTCATTCGGATGAATGGTTCGGGAGATATGAGGTTCCAAAGATTTGACCGACCGCATGGGTAAAGTATCCGAAAACAGTTCCATGCATTTTGGCCCTGCGGTCGGTCACAAACAAGTGAATGAGACAGACAAATTACTTGGGTTATAGAGACTAAGGGGAATTCGCATGAATCCCCTAGTTCGTATGTTTCTTTCTACCGAACGGCGGGTCATTCGGTAGTTTCTATACGAATTTCTGGGAGTATGGAGGTCTCAGCGGTGTTTGCCTAGTCAAGTGTCCGATTTTAGTTCCAGACACTCGACGGCAAAACACCGCTGTTCGGTAGTTTAAGATGGCCGCCGCCACGTGTTTGTTTCCCGAATGGCGGCCACCCAGAGGACAAAGAATACATTACACTGATTGCCAATTACCCGTTTGCAACATTGTTGCAAACTGTAATTGGAGGCACACTTATTCCTGGGTGGTCTGGTTGTTCGGTAGTTTCACTCAATATAATGAATGGAGTGATTCTACCGAACAATCAGATGAATGCTGCATACATATCACCCAGGTTAAACTTAACACATGAATACATATACAATATACAGGAAGTACAATAGAATATGCTTCACAGTCTTAAAGGGACAGTAGTCCCAAAATGTCCATCGCTGATTTTAAAGGGCCAGTAGCAGCAATATAAATTAGTACATGCCCAAATATAGTCTTTAAAGTGCAATATGTCCAGGGGCCATAGTCAGCGGGCAGGAGGCTAGCAGCCAGGCTTCTCCATCCCACAGTGGCGAAGTTGGTTTCGCCACACTAACCCATACCTATAAAGCACTGAATAATCTTAGCCCCTCTTATATCTCCTCTCAGATCCATCGGTATGCCCCTTCTCGGTCTCTCCGCTCTGCTCGTGACCTTCTTCTGTCCGCTGCTTGTATCCGTACGGCCAACTCACACTTGCAGGGCTTCTCGCGGGAGGCTGCCTTCCTATGGAATAGCCTGCCTACTGCCATAAGACTCTCCCCTAGTCTTCAATCATTAGGAAGTGCCTTATAACTCATTTATTTAGGAAAGCCTATGGCCTCCCAGACTAAACTCTACCTCACATACCTGTCTCTTGCTATCTCCTAAAGGGCAGCACTCTACTCTCTCCTCCAGTTCTGCTTCACTCCCACCTAATTTGACTGCTATTTCCTGTCCTAATGTGCTTTATATCCCACCTCCTATTGACTGTAAGCTCGTTTGAGCAGGACCCTCTTCACCCTTTGTTTCTGTAAGTTTTCTTGTAATTGTCCTATAGTTAAATCCCCCCTCTAATTATATTGTAAAGGGCTACGGAATCTGTTGGCGCTATATAAATCGCAATAATAATAATAATAATGGCAGTCAGGCCCCGCTCCCCTCTTTTTACAATTCTTGTTTTGTTTTTCTTGTTTTTTTCTAGTTCTCTGTACCATGTCTGGTTTTCTTTATGCTGGGTTTTCTAGGTTCATTCCTTTATTGCATTCTTGGAGTTCCCAGTCTCCTGGATTTCTTTAAATGTTTGTTTTTTGTTGCCACACCTGTTCCTTTGCCATGTATCCTTTTTGTTTCAGTGTGTTCCTGCCAGCAGTAGTCTCATTCCTCTGTTCCTTTCCTTGCAGGTAAGTACTGTGTGTGTTTTATTGTTGTACTTTTAGTCATGCATATCTAGGCAGTTAGGACCCACCGTAATTGGAGTACTTTGGCACAGTGGTGGGCCCCATACATCTTGGCCATTTATGTATATCTAAATCTCCAATTTTATTACATATATACTACTTAGTTATTTCTCCTCTTGTTTTGCCTTGTTTATCTTGTCTTGTTTTATTTTGTCTTGTATTCCCAGTTCATGTACAGTCCTGCCTTGTCCGTGTCCTGTTCTTGTTTCCCTCATGTCTTGTGTACATGTTCTGGGTTCTGCTTTCTGTCCTGCTCAGGTTCTGGGTTCTTCTAGCCTTGTCTTATTATCTTGTTTGGTGCCTATTCTAGTCTTGCCTTGTTTCTAGTACTGGTTACATATCTGCATAATATCTAGCTCCTGGGATCCGCAGAAGCTGCATCAGGTCCCTGGTATGTGGCCGCACAAACGGGGGCATGTGGTTACCCTGCACCAGACTCTGATCATTTTCACACTGTTCATTTTCACACTGTGACTCCTATCATCATCAGGCATACAGGGGTCCCGGTCTCTGGTGAGTGATGTACTCCATGGGCAATTTGTTTGAAGTACTGATTTGGTGAGGGCTTGGTGGGCTGGATGTACTGACTAACTGAGGCTGTTGGGGGCTTAAAATATGTGTGCTATGTCTATTAAAGTTAGTTGCTGTTTTAACCTTCACCAAGTGTCGTCTGGTGTTTGGTACAGGGTTGAAAAGGCCCTCTGTGATCCCAGTCAAGCCTCGGTGACTGGGTCTGAATTGCTTCAGGGTCACTGATAGCTACAAGGAAGCAGACCTGGCAGAGGTACTCTGTCAGAGTACTGGAGCTCCATCACAAGTGCTCTCCTGGCTTATTTGGAAGGGAAGCAGCTGTGGTACCAATTCAGCAGTGTTCGGAGGTAGCGTGTCCGATTTTAGTTCCATGCATTCAACTTCCAAGTACAGCTGCCTACATTCGCATGACAAAATGTCCAGTCATACGAATGGTGGCCACCCAGAAGAGCACTTAAGTTAAAGGATCACTATAGGGTCAGGAACACAAACATGTATTCCTGACCCTATAGTGTTAAAACCACCATATAGCCCCCCTGGGCCCCTCATGCCTCCATAAATATAGCAAAACCTTACTGTATTCAAGCCTGAAGCTTTAACTCTGCATGCTGTTTCTATTGATTATATATGGATGTCTGGATTGGCATAAGTAACAGATGGTATCAATAAGTCACAATGGTTTTCTTGTATGAGAGGTCTGGAATGTGGATTAAGGGTTTTGTCCTTATATGGCTAGAGTTATAGTCTGACGTCATTATGGTCATATCTATAAAGTAACTGAACACGAGGTCTCTCGCTCTCTTGGCTCTTTCCTGTACAACGATGTAACTCTCACATCAGAAGTGCAACAATTACCATCTGCTGTTGAACATCAATTATCCTGTATCATCGTTTGTTGTTTTATTATGTATCAGTAACTAAGAATAAACATGAAGAAACCGTAAGTCAGATTGCGTATTAGTACTTTTCATTAATATAGACATATATTAATGTGGCGAGCATTTGGCTCAAGACTATATATACAAAAGACGTATATATATCAATCACAGAAGAAAAGAAGGTAATTAAGAAGATTTAACATTGACGATCCAACCAGATTTTACAGTTCCGAACATTATGGGTTTTTTTTCACTGTATGTTCGGGTTGGAGTTTAGTGTTTGGCGACTTAATGGCACATTTTGAAAGGCTGCAGGGCAGCCAATCAACTAGCGTTTGACTTGTGTGCCCTTAGAAGCCATCACAGCCATGCCTACTAATGGCATGGCTGTTATTGGCCAGTGCAGCATGTGACCCAGCCTCTATATATCAGCTGGAGTCATGTAGCGCCGCACGCACATGAGCCATTATTAGTGTAGGGAGAGGATGCTACCGCTTTCAGGGACAGATTAGGAAAGAATTCTGCAAACTAGTACATTAGTGGGGTGCACTTCATATCTGAGAGTCAAATAGAAGCGTAAAAAATAAGAATTGTAAACATTATTTTCTGGGTGCTAATCTGCTTAATAGTAAATTTGGGGCGTGCTCTTCATATCTGAGAGTCAAATAGAAGCGTCAAATACTGCGGTTACAGCGCAATTGTAAACATTCTTATTTTCTGGGTGCTAATCTGCTAAATAGTACATTTGGGCGCTGCACTTCATATCTGAGAGTCAAACAGAAGCGTCAAATACTGCTGTCACATTGCAGTTTTAAACCTTAAATTTTTTTGGGTGCTAAAAAGTACATTAGTGGGGTGCACTTCATATCTGAGAGTCAAATAGAAGCGTCAAATAGTGCGGTTACAGCGCAATTATAAACATTCTTATATTCTGAGTGCTAATCTTCTTAATAGTAAATTTGGAGCATGCGCTTCATATCTGAAAGTCAAATAAAAGAGTTAAATACTGCGGTTACAGCGCAGTTGTAAAAATTCCAATTGTTTTGGTGCTAAACTGCTAAATAGTACATTTTAGGCGTGCTCTTAATATCTGAGAGTCAAATAGAAGCCTCAAATAGTGCTGTTAAAGCGCAATTGTAAACATCCTTATTTTCTGGGTGCTAATCTGCTTAATAGTAAATTTGGGGCGTGCTCTTCATATCTGAGAGTCAAAAAGAAGCGTCAAATAATGCGGTTACAGCGCAATTGTGAACATTCTGAGAGTCAAATAGAAGCAGAACAGAGTTTTCTTTTTTTATATGTCCCAATATTTTGGGGGCTATCCCAATTCAAAAAGAAATATATATATATATAAAAAACAGTGTTGGCGGGGGGGCGGGGTCAGCCACCAAACGGATCAGACGCTTTTGGTCTGAGCTCCAGCGCCTAGACTAAACTTTCGGAGCCAACTCTGTACCACCAGCACCCACTAACCCACAAAGGTGCCCAAACTACCCACAAGCTACAGGGGAACATGAAGGTACCAGCATCGACCCAGCACGGTACCGGAATAACCCGATCGAGGTTTGAGGCCTACCGGGCTTGAGCTGGGACGAGACGGACGCTCTCCCAGGTCTCCGAATGGGGATTGGCTGCCCTCCCCCCCCCCTGGACCGGTGGGGGTTATCCCGGTCCACACAGGCAAACCAAACAACACCAGCAAGAACATCGAGACTTAGAGCTCGAAATGGCCACCTCGCTAAAGTCAGAAAGCATGGGCACATCCATGATATCACCTGCACTTGGGGAGCCGTTGCTAGCAGCGTTTGACCGTGTCTGTGACCTATTCTGTGCAAAACTAAGTGAAAAGAGACTTACCTCCACTATTTATACAGAAGTGGCACCTCAGAGCCGTCCTGACGCTCGACCCCGAATGCACCCCCCACGTGTCACTCGAGAGAAGCACCCCAGGAGAAGGCGCAGGAGACCGCCACGGCGGGGGGACCCACCTTATAAAGTACTGCAGGCTCACTTCTTACTCCCCTTGCAGCCACAAGCCCATACTGCCCGACCACAAGAGCGGATCTCCCGACGCCCTCGTACCAGTCACGGGGTCCCCGCCCAGCAACAGGGACGCCGTTGGCAGCAGCAAAAATCAAGGCGGGCTGCAAATGGGCCCTGTCCGGAGATGTGTCCCAGGACCACCAAGTGGATGAAGATGGGGAGAAGCCCTCAGGGTGAATCAGGGTGGCTACCAGAATTGCCCATCTTTACACCTACCACATTCTGGTCCCTCAGCAGATGGTACTTCGCTTCCTTAGAGGACTGCATCCTGCCAACTGTGGGCATAGGCTAAAAGGGACCTACTCACAGAGACTGTGTATGTGTTTGTCAACTGTCTTCCAAATACCTACACAATGTAGAGCTGTCCCACTCTTCTATCCCTTAATGGGAATATATGTTACCTAGAAATGTTTAGCCTGACATAACTGATCATTTAATTGTTATGTTAAGCGTCCGGCGAGTTTTAGCAGCCTACTCACTTGCATCACAGCTAGCCTGCAGTCTAATTTTGCCACACACACTCCACATAGCCTGCACAAAGCCAGTTAGACAAGGCAGAAGCTTTGCATGTTATTTTAAGATATAAAACTGTGTTTCAACTCACATACTCTCTAAGTGTGCGCAGCTATTGATCCTGTAGTCAAATGTCTATGCATGTTGCCCACCCATCTAAGCGTGAAACCTAAGCCTGAATCACTCACCCTTACTCTAATGCATGTGGTAACCTACTCACGTCTTCACTAGCTCTTGCCACTGCAAAATAATCACATGCCTAGAAAGTTAAGCGATATCACTCTATGTTATGTTACGCAAATGCCTAAACAAAGTTAAGCCATACCGTTTCTATCGTTATATATAAAAAATGTGCTTGTTCTACCTTATACCCCTATGTTCAACTATTCATACTGTGCTAGAGGACTGCCTTTGGGGTACCTCACAAGCAACTGTCATTTGCCTACGCACTACAAAAATAAAGAATTAAAAAAAAAAAAACAGTGTTGGCTACCTCCTCCTCCACCGCCGCTTCCACCTACACCGCCACGGTCACCGCCTCCTCAAGCTATGGGTCACTTAGTATAAACTATGTACACAATAGCAGAGGCTTGTGAAGGCCTTTTCTCCATGTGTCAGTGTCACGGTTCTCACCAGTTAGACAGACAGCCAGACGTGGTCGCTCCTGGAGTTCCCAACAGGGGACTTAAACCGGGGAACTTCTCAGTCTTAGTCCTGCGTTCTGCCTCTGAGCCACAGCAGCTTTATACAGAGACTTCTGATTCCGGTCCTGTTCATCCTGGCATGGCTACTACACCGGGGGCTGCACCTTGACTTGGCTGTGTCTCACCTGACTCTGATCGGTCATCAGCAGGGTATTTAATCCCAGCCTCGCCCTGTGCTCAGTGTCAAGTCTTTGATCCTGTGATCCTGTTTCATACCAGTGTTCCTGTTTATCTGCTTCGTATTATTGACCCCGGCTTCTGACTCATTGTTCCTGACCTCTGGCATCCTTTGACCTCGGCTATCCCTCGACATTCCTGCTGGTTCAGTCCTTGCCTGTCCTGCGTATTTGGTACTGCATCCTGCACAGCCCCCGTGCACAGACCCACAGGCCAGGTGAATTCTTACCTGACCACCTCGGCCTGTGGCTATCTGCAAGGGTGAGCAACATATCTGCGCTACAGACTCCCAACTCAGGTAAGACCCTGACAGTCAGGAGCTGAGCATTTCTCCATGCATCAGGACTGCAAGAAATGCACCGCAGGCCGCAAATGTTTCTTTTTTTTTTTTTTAAACAAAAGAGATGAGTGTCCTATCCAATAAAATATAACTTTTAATAATTATATTAAAACTAGTAAGTTGACAGGGATGAAATATCCGATTTCTCAAATATATACAAACTAATATTCATAAGTGTGGTGATATACCAATGTACTAATACTATCAAATTGATAGTTGATAGAGCTAGAATTGATCCTATTGCAGGGTATTCCAAATCATTATCAAATAACAATTGATGCAAAAACATGCATCATAGTGTAGTATAATATCCTCTAGGATCAAATTTAATATGTAAAGTCCTAAACTTAATAGTACAATGATAAGAATGCAAAAAAATAAAAAATGATAAGAACTAAATTAAAGAAGTTAAATAACCATAATTAGGACTTGAAGAGGTTAGATGTATACAAGCTTGGGAGGTTCTGTTCTAACGTTTTCAGAAACCTATTCCCAAATAAGTGTGCAAAACAGAGTTTTGCAATCCACAGGGGTCAGATCAAATAGCTATTGCTGAACAATTAGTACAGAAATAGTCTCAATATTGTATTGTAACTCGTCGGTTATCAAATGCAATGTAGCGATTCTGTAACAGCTAAATAGATACTGACTTCCTTTCTACAACTGTATCAAATATGGGTAGTCTGAAATAGAATATATCACAGCGCTAATATTAAGTAGTCAGCTTTGGGAAGCACAGTAATGCAGCCTCTGTGGATAAAGAGAAACTGTGATTGCTGTGGGGACAATTGAAGGGCTTACTGTTATAAGCAAATAACGAGAATAGCGAGATGGCTAAAAATATAGATAAAGCCCGAAATGTCTAGAGAAAGCAATGACAGTTTAAAAAGTGCTCGGGACCCGAGCTTGGTATAGTCTGAAGATTCAAATGAATATAGGTCTAATGGCTCTGGGTCACCAAGTGCCCCTGAACATCATCTCCAAAACGTTGGCTCACTGCACCTGTGGGAATTCACAGATGTGGACATTGCTAGGCCTGTCCATTTATCAAAACCTCCAAAATGGTAACATGTGAAAATACTAATGAAGAATTCAAAATTAATCATTTCATTAATTGCAGCACAACCCGAGTAATTGGTGTCATTACCTGTACATGTGGCAAGCAGTATATTGGCAAGACGTACCAAGAATTCAGAAGACGTATCCTACAGCATATTAATTCCGTAAACAATTCCAACTTGTCCACTCCTGTTGCTAACCATGTTCGCAACTTTCATGATGGGAATGCTAAACATCTGTCATTCCAATCTCTGGAAAGGGTCACTCTCAATTCCAGAAAAGGAAATTTTAGTCGGATATTACTACAGAAAGAATCCAGGTGGATCTACGATTTTCAAACTTTAACACCTAATGGCCTCAATGAGGAATTCAATTTTACCCCCTTCATCCATTAATTCAGAATGATCTGAACAAATTTAGAATGATCTAAACATCTCCAAGGACAATATCATAACATCAGTTACATCGAAACTGAGCAAAATCATTTACAGGTTATATATGTAAAGGTTTTTTTTTAACAAACCCCTTTGCATTTATTACAGTAAATAAAGCTGCCGTTGGGGAGCACTGTATTCTTTTATTACCGCAACAGTGTTTAACTTTAAAGAACCTTTATTTAATGAAACAGGTTCATCTTAGATCTGCACTTATTATTTTTGTTACTACGTAATACAATCACACTGGGTCATTTTTTAACAATCTCCTGGCCTGCTATAAAAGGGAGGCAATTATATAACATCACAATCATATCTTAAATAAATAGGAATTCCATACTATAGTCAGTACCCTATACACCACTAACGGCCACTCAGTGTATTAATCTTATTTCTGCTAAAATATTAGCATTGCTAAACTTCTAACTTAAATTAATTCGATAACCATTATTTTTTAACCTTCTTCAACTACAATATCATCAGCTATTAGAAACCCTTTTGCATATATCCCAGCAAATAAAGCTGCTGTTGGGAAGTATTGAATTTTCATTGCCGCAATGGTGTTTAACTTTTGAGAGCTTTTATTTAATGAAACAGGTTCACTTTTGATTTGCACTTATTATTACTTTTATTCGTAATATAATCACACTGGGTAACTTTTTAACAATTTCCGGGACCGCTAATAAAGGGGGGCAATAATATAACATTACAATCATATCTCAATAAATAGATTTTTGACATCATAGTTAGTGCTCTATACACCACCAACGGCAATTCTCTTCTTAATTTAAGTTAAGCCTAATGCATATGAACCATTGGCCATCTTAAGCTCCATATTTAATGTGACCTATATACATTTTCTTTGGACTAATTGCCCTTATTCAGCTGCCCCAAACATTATAGCCATATAGCCCTATGCAATGACTATTTGATTTACAGATAGGACGGAACGATAAGGTCAAAAATGAACCCATTAATATATGTTTAGTCACAGTTAGGTCATAATTTGGATGCTATTACTCTTCCCCTTCTCCAATTGTGACAATGATTAATCAACACACGACATTATTTTATTTTCGAGTATTTTACCCAAATGTCCATTTTATGAGTTATTTTCACTCCTTGGATATTTTTACTTTTAATTAATATCTTCTTACCTACAGAAGACTTGAGTCCGGAAACCCTAAGAATCTTTAACAAAAAAAATTTGCTAGCCGGCAACATATTGCCGATAATTTTTCTTACATTTATTCCTCAGGTTAAGACTTAGTCTTGTATTATTATAATTTTCGAACTGTATAATAACTTTACTTTTAAGCTCATTTAAGCTCATTAATTCTGACAACCCTTGACGTCACTTTCTGAGCTGTTTCCTATTGGCTTTTAGAATGATGACGATTTTTGAATCCACCTATCAGAACGGTTACCTTCCTTTAAAACTCCGGTCATTCCACACACATCGGTTCCCCACTGATGAGTTGTGGGCGAAACGCGCGCGTCAGAGGAACTTGGTGACCCAGAGCCGTTAGACCTATAACCATTTGAATCTTCAGACTATACCAAGCTCGGGTCCCGAGCACTTTTTAAACTGTCATTGCTTTCTCTAGACATTTTGGGCTTTATCTATATTTTTAGCCATCTCGCTATTCTCGTTATTTGCTTATAACAGTAAGCCCTTCAATTGTCCCCACAGCAATCATGGTTTCTCTTTATCCACCGAGGCTGCATTACTGTGCTTCCCAAAGCTGGCTACTTAAAATTAGCGCTGTGATATATTCTATTTCAGACTACCCATATTTGATACAGTTGTAGAAGGGAAGTCAGTATCTATTTAGCTGTTACAGAATCGCTACATTGCATTTGATAACCGACGGGTTACAATACAATATTGAGACTATTTCTGTACTAATTGTTCAGCAATAGCTATTTGATTTGACCCCTGTGGATTGCAAAACTCTGTTCTGCACACTTATTTGGGAATAGGTTTCTGAAAACTTTAGAACAGAACCTCCCAAGCTTGTATACATCTAACATCTTCAAGTCCTAATTAAGGTTTTTGTAAATTCTTTAATTTAGTTCTTATCATTTTTTTTTTTATTTTTTTTTTTGGTGTTCTTAACATTGTACTATTAAGTTTAGGACTTTACATATTAAATGTGATCCTAGAGGATATTATACTACACTATGATGCATGTTTTTGCATCAATTGTTATTTGATAATGATTTGGAATACCCTGCAATAGGATCAATTCTAGCTCTATCAACTATCAATTGGATAGTATTAGTACATTGGTATATCACCACACTTATGAATATTAGTTTGTATATATTTGAGAAATCGGATATTTCATCCCTGTCAACTTACTAGTTTTAATATAATTATTAAAAGTTATATTTTATTGGATCGGACACTCATCTCTTGTTTGTTTATCGCTTTTGTTTATGGGTTAACCCCTTTAAGAGTGTTCCTTTAGCTTCCTTTCTTTCCTTTTTTTTGTTCTTTTTTTATATGTCCCAATATTTTGGGGGCTACCCCAAAAAAAAAAAATATATATATATATATATATAAACAGTGTTGGCTACCTCCTCCTCCTCCACCGCTGCTTCCACCCACACCGCCATGGTCACCGCCTCCTCAACCTATGGGTCAGTATAAACTACACAATAGCAGAGGCTTGTGAATGCCTTTTCTCCATGCATCAGGAGTTGAGCTCAGTTTGAACAATGAAAGAGAATACCCTGCACTCCAACCCTCTCTCAAATGGATAATTCCGGTGATCCTCCTGACAGCCATGCTTTAGATTTTGATTTATGTTCTTCCAAAGCTAAAATCAAAGATTCCATCTAGTGCTATTTTATGGCTCAGCTGTATTTTTAATTTTTGTCCTACTCTTACCCCCATTGTACTTTCTTTTGCAGCCCTCTAGCCCTTTCCAGGACTTTTTTCGAGGCATTTTTGTGCCCAAAAGTTCGGGACATACGACGCTAGGGGCAGGGCGTCTCTTGAGGATCTGGCGGGGTGACCCAATCCAAGGCACAAAACCATGGATGAGACTGAAGAGTAATGCTATGCAGGGGCCCCTCATCTAAGGGAATAATCTTTTTTGTGCAGCGGCCATGTGGAACTGGCTTATCTGAAGACTCATAAATGCTAACATTCACGGTGAATCTGCCTAACCATCGCTATAATTCTGGAGGAGGTTGGACAAAGAAACTTTCTGCTTCTTAATGCTATTTGGTCACCACAAGGAATCAGCATTTAGGAACGAGCATCGAGCACTGACGAAATGATTTAAGCTGAAAAACTGCGGAATTACTGCTAGAGTCCTGAAGGAGGTAGGATTGGAAGATTTGCTGTACAGTTATACCCCAAATCTCATTGATGGGGTTATATATTTATCTCAAATATTGGGAAAGGGTAGAGGGAGCGAATTCCCATATCCTACCATATGCCCCACTATATTATAAATCTTTCCTACAGAGAATAATCAGTCTATATGCTGAAGGTAAAAGAGGGGAAAAATCTATAAAACATGCTCAAGATTTACAGGGAGAAAAGTGTTTAACCCCTTAAGGACACGTGACATGTCATGATTCCCTTTTATTTCAGAAGTTTGGTCCTTAAGGGGTTAAAAGAGATTAACTATATAAGGCATCTCTACTAAGCTGCTAATTTATTGAAAGAGATCAGTGAAGTAAGGAAAGAAAAAAAACATGGCCCCAAAAAAGGTGATATCAAAGCAAAAAAAGATAAGAAAAAGCTGAACTGAGAAATTAAAAAAATATGACTACATTATTTTCTCCCTAGGGCTAAAAAAAAAATGATATTACAAACAGTTCATTTGGTACACTGGAGAATGAAATTGATGCTTCAGGTTGATCCTCAATTGGCTATGTAAAACAAAGTTATAGTCATGAAACAATGCAGGAATTAACACAAGAAACTCAGTTAATTACCCAAGAATATTTACAGCAATGTATGAATACACAATTAAATGTTTTTAAAGAAGAATTAAACAAATTATTTAGTGCTTTGAAAGATGACATAGCTATATTTGGGGAAAGAATCAGAGTCAATAAACAGAAAAACAAGTTAATGGAATTTGAACTAAAAAATTTACCGGATGAATACATGTTACTAAAGAAAAATACCTAGAAGAAAAATCGATTGATACGGAAGACAGAATGCATAGAAAAAATCTCAGGATTAGAGGCATAAATGAAAATGTTGATTCTAATTCATTACTAGAATTTCTACTGGATCTGTTCACAAATATGGAAGTTTTAGAAACTCAGAAGGAAGACACAATAGAGCGAGCACACAAAACAGTAAAGCCTAAGGGAATCTTTAAATTCAATGAAAAAAAATATAAAAATCTGCTTTTCTTTCAAGATTTATCTAATGGCACAAAGCAAAAGAGATACGCCTTTAAGGATTTTAATAAAACACTGAGATCCAGATAAATTAAATACACCTGGGGATTCCCTACCAAAATAATCCTGTGGCAGGACAATCTGTGATACATCATACATAAAACTGAAGAAGGTTTTAAATGGCCAGTAGAGGCACATCCACCGAAATAGAATGAAGCCTTTAATTTGCTAGAGACACTTCCAGCAAAATAGTAAATCAGAAAGAAGCTCGGAGATCTGTGAACTTTTTTTTTTCTACCTCATATTATTAGTAGAATGTAAAATGTATATATAATAGATGTTCTCACATAATATTTAAGTGAATGCAGAGCAACATTTGGGGAAGATTTATATTGAGGCAACTTAGGAATATATAATTGGGACATATGAGTAAACTTATTTCAAATATAATTCTAAAGATTATGGGTAAAGTAGGAATATTCTGGGAATTGGGAAAGTAACACTGGCGCTTAAAATTTTGAAAACTGATAATTTGTGAGTTGTAAAATGCACAGATTTTCTATTTTTCTAATATAGGGGAGTGACACTTATGGGTTCAGTTTTTTTTGTTTTTTTTTAAGTGTTGGGTTCACTCATTTGAGTAACAAAAATATTGGCATACACTCTTAGCGCCGAAAAGATACAGGGATAAAAGGGGACCACGATAAATATAAATGTATATGATTTGGGGATTATTTTTATTTTTTTTGTAAATAATTATTTAGGAATTTCTCCTTGTCTTGCCTCGTTCATGATATATTTAGGAAAAAAAGTGGGTGTTGCCCCGTATGAATCCTCACTTATGGTTATTGAGGGAAATTGTGGAAAGGAGGGAGGAGAGCTCTTCTCTTCCTCAAATTGTTATGGTCCTCATGTAGGGACCTTTTATATGTTTTTGATGTTTGTTAAGTTGTTGTGTGCACACATGGGAAACAGACTTCTGGCAAAACTGTAGAATTACTGCTTAATGGAGGATTTAATTAAGATTATGTCCTTGAATGTTCAAGGCTTCAATTCCCCTCATAAACAAGCTTTGTTTTGGAATCATATAATTAAGTAAAATATACATATATGTTATATTGAGTTTAAATAATAAAAAATACACGGTAATAGAACATTATTCGTTACAAGGGAAAAAGAAACGAGGCGTGGCTATTCTTAAGAAACGAGGCTTAAATCATAAATTATGTATAAATACAGTGATACAATAGGAAGATGTTCTTTTTTGGTTTGTAAGATAGAGGAAAGATTTTTTTCAATACTTAATTTATACGTGCCAAATTCTAAGCAGATACAGTTTTAAATATAGTTCTACAGAAGGTGAATGTTTTTGTGCAGGGTACATTTATATGCTGTGGATACTTTAATTGCTATGCTGACTATGATTAGGATAAATATAATTTAACTAATTGTAAACAGAGCAATAGACAAAACAACCTTACAAAGGCTTTTCAAGACACACTGGGTAAACACAAATTATACGATATATGGAGAACTATCAGGCCATTAGATAAAGATTATACATTTTTTTCACATAGACATCGATCCTTTTGATGAATAGATATGATATTAACTAAAGCTGACACCATTTCCAATTGTAAAAAAAATATTATTAAAAGTGTTGTGTGGTCTAATCATGATGCAGTGTGTCTTGAAATTAAGGGGAAATATAATAGAGCTGAACAAAATTGGCGGTTTATAGATATTTTTTATTGAACTTAAAAACTGATATAGAAGAATATATAGAAAAAACTGATATAGAAGAATTAGCAAATTCCAAACAGTTTTTGATGAAAATTTAACAGGGGATGTTGATCTAGTTAATGTATGGGCAACTTATAAATGCATACTAAGAGGATATTTAATTTAAAAAGAAGCAATTTTAAGGAAAAAGAAAATTATCAGACTTGTATATTACTCTAAGTAATTTGAAAAAAAATATATTATTAGTTCTAAAGACCATAAAATTGCTCAAGATAACGAAATTCAAGAACAATTAATTATAAATGTTACTAAAAATATAATAAAAATTAAACAGAAATTCCATTATATGGGTAACAGAGCAGATAAAATGATGACCAATCAACTTAAAAAACGTAATTTAAGGGATAGAATTTTTAAGATATTTGAAGGGGATAAGAAAAAACACCAGCCCAGAAGATATAGGACACATGTTTAAAATGTTTTATTCTAGTCTACATAATATCTCCAGACCAGTTAAAAGATAGGGATCAAATAAGAAAATATCTACTAGGTTTAAAACGATTATCTAATTTAAAACGATTATCATAAGTACAATCTAACAGCCTGGATTGCCCCCATTGAATTTGAAGAAATAATCAGTGCAATCAGATCTCAAAAGCCTAACAAGGCATCTGGTCCTGATGGATTCCTGGCAGAATTTTATTTAAAAAATGATGGATGCCAATGTCCATACTTGATAAGGACATTTAATGAGATCAGAGACGTTGGCTCTCTTCCTTCTGATATGCTTCAGGCATATATTATTCCTATTTTAAAGAGGCAGTGAAACTATCAAATTATAGGCCCATCTCCCTGATTAATACAGATACAAATATATATTATGCTATTCTTGCTGCACGTTTAAAAAATGTATGTCCAATTATTATACAAAACAATCAGGTTGGATTTGTTAAAGATCGACAATCTAACCATAATACAAGGAAAATAAGAACTTTATTGGATTATGTTAGTTCTAATAAAATACCATCTTTATTTATATCACTTGACGCAAAGAAGGCTTTTGACAGAGTCAATTGGACCTTTCGGGAGGAAGTTCTTCAAAACGTCGTATTTGGAGAGGTCTTTATTGGCTCTATCATGGCCTTGTATATTAATCCAACCGCTAGAGTAATTGGACAAGGAATATGATCAGAATTGTTTGAAATAGGGAATGGTACGTGACAAGGATGCCCGTTGGCACCAATGTTATATATTTTAACTCATGAACCTTTTGCAGCAAAAATTAGGAATAATATTTTCAGGTTGTAATACCATTTCTTCTTTAATCTGTTAAATCCTATTAGCGCTATATATTAATGCTTGATGAATAGCCTTTGCTATATAATTAATTTTTTGCTTAATTTCATGAAAATAGCCAAAACCTGGAGATCAAATTTTCTTTTCATATGCCCATAATTTTATTAGATGTCCTCGGATTACACTCTTGTATGTACATCATACATTAGCAGGGGAAACCTCATTACCTCAGTTTTCTATATAAAAAATATATGTATCAATCTATTAAAGGAATACATTAAACAGTTTAAGCCACCCATTATTGCCTTGCTTAATCCTTTCTCTTTTATTTAATATTTTTTTTAATGAATCTAATAGGGGAGTGATTGGATGCATATAAATTAACTAACGTATATATCTTATTGTTTATCTTCCAAACCAATACGATAAATCTCCCCTGTGTATCAATTTTCTGATGTATTATATTTAACAAAAGTATTTTGTAAAAAACAATCACCACTCCTCTCTTTTTTTCACTTAAAGGATAACTATAGTGCCAGAAAAACAAACCCGTTTTCCTTACACCAAAGTGCCCTAAGGTTAAAACCCCTTCAACCACTTACCTTAATCCAGCGCCAGGGCACCCTCTGCGCTAGTGACCTCTCCTCCCCCGCCAACGTCAGTTCCCGATTGTAGCAGAATGCGCAAGCGCGGCAAGTGCCGCGCGCACATTCAAACAGTCCATAGGAAAGCATTTCTCAATGCTTTCCTATGGACGTTCTGCACGCTGGATGCGAATTTCACATCCAGCATCGCAGATGCGCCTCTAGCGGCTGTCAGGAAGACAGCCACAGAGGTTGGATTAACCCTGCTATGTAAACATAGCCGTTTCTCTGAGAATTCCACATCCTGATTGTTCTTACAGTAAAAAAAACCTTTCCTTTGCCTTAGACGAAATCTTCTTTCTTCCTGTCTAAACGCATGGCCTCGTGTCCTATGTAAAGTCCGGTTTGTGAATAGATTTCCACACAATGGTTTGTATTGGCCCCGAATATATTTGTATAATGTTATCATATCCCCTCTCAGGCGACGTTTTTCTAAACTAAACTTTTACATTTTTAAAGTTATAGTACATGTATAAAAACTGTATTTTTCCTGCTTGTGATAATTATGTTAACCCATTGTGTACCATAATTATATCACAGGCAGAGGGGGAGGATTTTGTGTATAATTGCTGGGAGTGTTTTCTGTAATGTACGTGTGTTATTTGTTGTTCTGTAAAAACCCTGTGGGTGGTCCTATGTAGGGAAAACCTGCATAAAAGAAGGCCCTTTGGTGCCAAGTAAAACAGATCCTGTTTGACCCTCAATACGTAGCCTTGTCTCGTTATTGGAGCTGCTATAATCACACTGGGGATTGCTATGCTCTGCATACTCCCCTGAGCTTGAGTCACTTAGCTCTTTTAAGATCTTGTTCCTGAAACGCTCTCCTGGAGGAGAGGTCTTCCCCACACGGTCCTGGAGGACAGAAGCTGATCCAGGGTGGACGGAAGACGGCGAGGCTCCAGTTAAGCTACGGCGGTTGTGGAGTCTGCAGTGGTTGTGGTGTCCAGTGCAGTGCTTGTGGTCCTCGGTGCAAGCTAGGAAGCATCCATTAACGGAAGGTTCCATTACAGTACTACTTCCATCTCATGCACTAATACCTTGTAAAGAACTCTAATGATTGTCATGGAATATAGAGATTTTATTTCTATTGTCTGCAAATGGTGAAAAAAGATGAGAGATGCTTATCATTTTTGAATCATGAGATTTGTCTTTCTTTTTATCGCTATATTTAGCCTCTTTTCTTTTTGAAGTCATTGTAAAAATAAAAATCTTTCCTCTTCTCACGCCTTTCGTTTATTTCCAAACATTCATCTTCCATTTGTTTAATTTCTTGATCTTTATATAAAGTAAGCTCTCATCCATGGTGTGGCTAAAATGTAATTATTTCTTGGGCTTTTTACAGAAATAATGATACAGACGTTCTTTATGTTGGAGATTATTATCTAAGTGGCGATTGCTGCTCTCTTTTGCTTTGTCTTTTTTTCTTCTGCTCTTTCTTCTTTTCCCTTGTGCAGTAAGGGTAATACTTAATCTTCAGAATTTTTCAACTGTTAACCCTCTTATATTGCTTTTTTATTTCCTTTTTTCCTTTCTGCTAGCCTGGG
This sequence comes from Pelobates fuscus, assembly GCF_036172605.1. Taxonomy (NCBI): domain Eukaryota; kingdom Metazoa; phylum Chordata; class Amphibia; order Anura; family Pelobatidae; genus Pelobates; species Pelobates fuscus. The sequence continues at coordinate 134,685,882 of NC_086319.1, read as the reverse complement.
AATAGTCTGTGCACAATTTTTGCTGGGGCTCTTTACTCTTGCCCTTTATTTCCAACCTTTTATCTTTCATATATTTGAATTCTTGATCTTTATAAAAAGTAAACTCCCGACCATAATGTGACTTAAATGTAATTATTTCTCATGCGTTGTACAGGAATATGGATACAGCGGGATACTGTTGGGAATTAATATCTAAGCCAGGGCTTGACAAATTTGCTTGGAAACTAGTAGCCAGATAAAAGAAATAAAATACGTCCACTAGTCCAGTGCTGAACATACATTCAGTGTCTGTATGGAGGGGCTGATTGATTCCCAATAGAGATGTATTAATTTAAGTGGCAGACCAACATAACAGCATTTGCATACGCTCCAAAAACCTCCCTCTATCATGCCTACCTCAGTCTACTGTGGCAGGTCTAACACCACTGGCCACATCTCCACTCCGCAAGCCAACATCCAGCCCAGATCAGAAAAGCCTGCGAAGTGTGGCATGCAGTGTCATGTTACGTCATTTCTCCTGAGAATTCACTTCGAATGTACTTTGCCTTAGACTTACTCTAATTTCTTCCAGTCTAAATGAGTGCCCTTGTGTTCCATGTATAGTCCTGTTGATTAATAGATTTCCATGTCTTGTTCTGTTTTTCTAAAGTCTTTCTTCAGAATTAAAATCTTTCATTCCTTTTATTAATTTTGCAAACCACCTCTGCACTTTTTCTAGTGCCATAATAGTTTGTTGTCTATAACAATTCTCAAATTCTTCTAATATATTGTTATCCCTAATTCTTGTTTTTTTTTCTACCCCAAACTTTGCATTTAACTACTTTAAAATGAATCTTCCATTTGAGTGCGTAGTCCTCTAATCTATATAAATCTCTCTGCAGAAAAGCAATATCTTGCTCACATTGCATAACAGCCTTACCTAGTTTTGCGTTATCTGTAAACACTGAAACATGACTTTCAATACCTATTTCAAGTTCGTTCAAATTGACAATTCACCATTAATGACAACTTACTGTACTCTTTCTTTAAGTCAGTGTTCTACCCAAGAACAAGAATTTTCATCTAGACCAATTTTATATAGTTTGAACATTAACCTATTTTATGGAACATATCAAAGCCATGGCAAAATCACACTAACTGCAACACCCTGATCAATAATTATATTTACTTTTAAGTAGGTTTTAAGTTAGTGTGACATAACCTATGTTTCATAAAGCCAAGCAGATTTTTGCTAACAACGATTTTCTCAAGGTTTTTCTAAAGAATTACCATTAATAACCGTTCAAATACTTTCCCAACTTTTGCGATTTCTGCTCTGGATAAAAAAAAAAACCTTTGAAATCTCTATTTTGGAAAAGTTCTATCTCTTTGATTAGGGCAGAAGACATACCATATCCATTTGCTTCTCATGTGGCATGCCTAATCTTGTGACAAAAACAGAATACATGCTGGCATGAGAAAATGATTTAGGGTTGGAGGACTGACTTGGCTTCACCACCACTCTCAAAGGCATAACACAATGTTCTGGTCACTTAGAGAATAATTTAAAGATTGTTTATCGCTGGCATTTGCCCCTTACTAGGCTACATAGAATGAATCCTGCTATCTCTAATAAACTGTGATATTGTGGTATGACTGGCTCTTTGTGGTACTGCCCTAAGCTTAGCAAAGATTCCTCTGCCACATGTTCCTAGAAGAGCCTGCTGGCTAGCCACCTGCCCAAGGACTATGTGCCATGTAAAAAAACATGTTAAAACTTGACTTACATGGAAAATCCAAACTTCTGAACGATCTGAGTACTTTTTAGATCTGATGGTCACTCAGATCAGGGCTATCCAGGGATGGGACTCTTGAGGGGTTTCCATGGATTTTGGGGGTACTTTTGGGGTGTTGTGAAATGTTGTGTTTTTCGGTACCTGGAGATAATTGAGTCTGTACATTTCCTGACTCAATTATCTCTCAGGCACAGAGGAGGAGTATTTTGAATGTATTGCTTGTGTGTGCCTCTCTCCCTTTCCCCAGCAGGGCGTTTTCCCAGGGTGGGTTTAAACGAGCTGCTTTGCTCAATCTCCAATCAGCCCTTGCTATTGTCTGACCCCACCCTTCCAGGGTGGGAGGAGATGGCAAGACCCCAGCCTAGCTGCGGAGGCTAGGGGCTGGAAGTGCTTATGGTGTCCCAGTAAAGTGCTTATGGTAGCTCGGTGATCACTAGGAAGCGTGTGTGGCGGAGGTACCTAATCGGGGTACCAGGCGGTCCATCCAACCTGGTGGCATTGGTGGGATGGCTTCCTAGCAAGTGGAGAAGCATCCTGGGGACACCAGAATCATATGGATTACTAGAGGGATAGCGCTAGCACCCATGCAGTGTCCCTGTCTGCGGAGGAACTCAGGAGGATGGAGCGAGCTAGCCCCCGGGCAGTGTCCCCATATGAGGAAGAGCTTCTCTGGAAACTACAGAGCAACTTAGCCCAAGAGGATGGTCCTCGGAAGGAGCTCTAGTATGAGCCCCTGAAGGATGTTCAGCATCTCCGCTAATCGGGAATGGCGAAGGTCATCTGGATCGAACAGGGGGTTGCCCTGTGGATCAAACAGCACCTTAATATCTCCAGTGGGGCCTTGCATATGACCACGGGTAGCGGTAGAGGTCCCAGAAAGGGTTACACCCGTAAGGGGTAGATCCTCGCCCGACTCACCCTCATCATAGGAGTCGTACTCCATCATGTCAGAGTCATTCTCCACACTCCGGTCGGTATCCGACCTTTCCACAGTCCAGCCTTTTTAGCCCGGCCAGGGGCTCTTTTGCGCGTGGGAGGCACGCCTTCGGTGACCGCCTCAAGCGTGTCTGTCATGGCAGGTAAAACCTGCATCGAGGAGTGGGAGTCGACGTGTTTAGCTTTAGCCTTTGCTCTACGGGCTCCAGGCATAGCTGAGGCAGGCGGGGGCGTCCCAACATCTAGGAGGGAGGGGGTTGCCAGGGAAGGCAAAAGCATGGTAAGCAGGGATTGGGAGAAGGAGGAGGATACAGCACCCATGGCAGATGCAAATGCCTTCTATAGGGAAGATGCCATAGTGGCATCCAAAAGGGCCTGAAATTCCTGGGAGGCTACAGCACCTTCAGGATTGTCCTGGTTAAAATCCCCAGTAAGGACCTCTGGCCCTTTATCCCTGTCCTGCATATTAGCAAGGCTAGCAGACTATAAAATATATAGGAAGCACTGAAAAGTTTTAGGGTAGCACTAGAAACAGGGTTGAGTAACCCACAGAGTAATAATGCACAAAACAACCTGACCCAGTGGCCTGCAAGACCGAGCAGCAGGCAGACCGCACGGCAGAAGAGAAAGTGAGACCGGCCATGAGGAAGAACTGCCTCAAAATGGCCGCCGCACGTGCGGGGAGGTGATAACGATCGCGGTATGCCTCCAGGCAGGGGCAGGGGCGCGTGCACCTTACTCGCACAAGCAGCCCGCGATCGAGAAAGTATAGCCGCGGCAAAACAACTCCGAAGTCCCGCGTGGCACCCACAGAAGCAGGGTGGGCGCAGCGAAAACGGAGAGGGCACTCCCGGAAGGGAGAAGCAAGCAAGGGGGTTACCCAAGGTACACCAGCAGGAGGTACAATACACAGAATACAAATGAAACAACTGCACAGAATAAAAGGGCAGCAAAAACAGGCAATGAAACACAATGAATATGAAGACACAAGAGGAGCAATATACTTAGCTGGTCTGAGGGAGCAGCAAAGAAAGAGGGGGATTGTGGGAGACACAGGCCTTGTATAGTCACTTCCTCTGTTATGTGATTGATTGCCTGTGTACCTATACAGTTTTTTCTTTCATTTTGATAATATTTATATTCCTCTATTTTTGCTGCTGAGGGAATAAAGAAAGAGTTATGCATAATATGAGCCTCCGTGTCTTTAATAAAATCAGCGAACTGATGGAGCTAGACTGGGAGAACTTGGCCACGGCAACCCCGACTGTTCGGGAAAACAAAACAGATATCAACAGGGAGATTAGGGGACGACTGGCACTATTCGGCCAAACCCACCTCCCGAAATAATAATGCAAGTGATTAATAATGGGACTGAGAATGCAAATGCCAGGGAACAGTGGGAGCTGCAATTATGTTTAGCTGAAGCACAACGAACAGCAGCACCATCGCCCAACGTAATCGGCAGCACAGTTGAATCGTGGAAGATTCCCTTTAGTGTATTCAAAAGCTTAAATGAAACAGAGAGTGTGATTGATGACTACCTGGCAGATTTTGAATGCCAGTGTGCACTACACAAAGTAGCTGCAGAAGAATGGGTCCCTATACTAGCAGTAAAACTATTGAGCAAAGCAGCAGATGCCTTTCGGGCCCTTCCAGACCAGGAGATTCACAGCTATGAGCGGTTAAAGAGGCGTTTTTAGCCAGGTACACAGTTACACCCAAGGCATACCGTAGAAAATTCTGGGACTCACGCAAAATGGACAAAGACTCATAAGTTGAGTGGGCATGCCGGTTACAAAAGTCAGCTTCTTACTGGATTACAAGCTGTCAAGCGACCACTGTGGATGATATTTTGCAACTCATCCTAGTGGAGCAATTTTATACAGATGGATGTTAAAGAGTGGGTAAGGGACCGCAGTTCTCTCGACCTTCCCGAGGTGGCCGAATTGCGGATGAGTACATTCATGCCCGCAAGCTGGACCATCCCACACCCCAGGTTCAACCCATCAGGACAACTCCACCCACCCAGCCAGCAGTGAGGAGATACCAAACCCCAATCCGACCCAATCCTACCAACTTTTTCTGATCAGAAGATAATTGAGTTTATTACTTTCTCTGACTCAATTGGAGGAGTTTCTTCACTGTATAAATTGAATGCCTGTTTTCCATTAAACCAGTCTTGTCCCAGCATTAAGCTTTGGCTCATGTGGGTTATTATGCGATACCAGCGATATTGTTACCTGTGGATTATTGGTGTATGATTATTATAGGAAAAGGGTATGCATGGTGGTGATACCTTGGCAGACCGCCACAGGTGACTTTGGAAGACTGGCAGAGTATCGGCTTTGGGAGATCCACAGCATCAGGGCTTCCTGATGGATCCATCAGGACTTTCCTGATGCTGTGGATGTTCCAAACCTGATCCATCTGGTCACCATGGAATGGGAGCTGGAGCAGAGTTATCAACGCCTGTTAAGCTCAGTTCAGCAACAAGGTATCATGCAGGGAGTAGAGATAACCGGTCTTTCTCCCCAGCGGCAGTGTACCTTACTTGGAGTATAGACAATCGGTCACTCTCTCCAGCAGCTCAGCCAACAATGAGCCAAGCTGCTATCGCTGCAACCAGCTGGGACACCTCCACAATAATTGTCCCCTGGAGCCCCCCAGATACAAATGGACCTGGCCTGGCTTTTCTAACCTCTGGGCCGCTGCGCACCGTATAGACTATCCTGCACAAACAAGCCAGAGAATTAAGCCGGGAAGAGCTCCTTGGAACACTACACAAAGTGAACCTAGTACAATCAACCATCACTGACAACATCATTGCCAGCTGGTAATGGTGAATGGGAAAACTGCACGAGGACTCAGAGACACTGGTGCCACTATCACATTGGTCCAAAGGCACCTTATCAATAACACAGAGAGCCCTGAGAAATCAGTTGCTGTCTGGGTGGCTGGGGGAGCTATATACCGGATTCCCACCGCCTAGGTCCACCTAGATTGAGGCGCTTGCGTAGGCAACATTAATGTGGCAGTCATGAAGGACTTGTCTGAAGAAGTATTATTGGGCAACGACATAGGACTGTTAACTTCCTCCTTTATACCTACACCAACCCAGGGTGCCTAAGCCGTGACTACCAGAGCACACTGCCGTGCAGCCGAGAGCCAGCCTCCTCCCCCTGTGACCCAGGTAAGCCAAACTTCCCCAACTATGACAATAGAACCCCTTCCCTGGGATACCCCAGAAGACTTTGGGAGGGAAGTAGTGGGAGACCCCTCGCTCCAGAAATACAGGAAGAAAGCTAGAATCAGCCAGGGGGGACTAGGGGTGGAACAGTTTGTCTGGGAGGGCAACCGGTTATATAGGCTTACAGAGTCCCGGGTCAACTCCCCAGGACCCTGGCAAAAATGCCAGCTGGTGATTCCCAAGAAATACCGTCAGGAGTTATTGCGGGTAGGGCATGATGTTCCATTGGCAGGGCATTTGGGAATCCACCGGACATTACACCGGTTAACTCAGAAGTTCTTCTGGCTTGGCGTATCCAATCATGTCTGGAGTTATTGCCAAACATGTCAGGTATGACAGCGAGTAGGCAATTGAACACTCTGGGTTTCGCCGGTCTTGGTGCCAAAACGGGACAGGATGACCCATTTTTGTGTCGACTAGTGGCAACTCAACGATAAAACAGTCACAGACGCTTACCCAATGCCCCGGGTAGACAAACAGCTCAACCGTATATCTAAGGGAAAATATCTGACCACTATTATTATTATTATTATGGTATTTATATAGCGCCATCAAATTTTGCAGCGCTTTACAATGGGTGGACGAACAGACATGTAGTTGTAACCAGACAAGTTGGACACACAGGAACAGAGGGGTTGAGGGCCCTGCTCAATGAGCTTACATGCTAGAACCTTTTATACTATCGACCTTTGTAAGGGATATTGGCAGATTGCCTTAGCCGAAGAAGCCATCCCCAAGTGGGCTTTCATCACCCCGTTCGGCCTATACCAGTTTCGGGTTATGCCGTTCGGCCTATACCAGTTTCGGGTTATGCCGTTCGGGATTAAGAATGACCCAGCCACCTTCCAATGGATGGTGGACCATCTCTAGGATTATGCATGTGCATACCTGGATGACATTGCTATTTATAGCGACACCTGGGAGGCTCACCTAGACCACATAGGAACAGTGAAAGGATTAGGGGGGCCGGCTTAACCATGAAGCTTGACAAGTGTCACATTGGTATGGTGGAAGTACAATATCCGGGCCACCGTGTAGGATGTGGTAAGCAATGGCGATATTGTAACCTGTGGATTATCGGCGTATGATTATTATGGGAAAAGGGAATGCATGGCCGTGATACCTTGGCAGACCATCACAGGTGACTTTGGAAGACTGGCAAAATATTGGCTTTGGGACATCCACAGCATCAGGGAAGCCCTGATGGATCTCCCTAAAGTTGACGACCTGGGACCAGACCTGATCCATCTAGTCACCATGGAATGGGAGCTGGAGCAGAGTTACTGTAATGGACCACCTGGCACCCTAACTGGGTACCTGTCAGGGTACCTGTAGTCTCTACCCCTGAGACGGGTAGAGACTTAGACGTTTTTCCATCCAGACGGCATGATTCTCCCGTTCCTCGCGGTCCCCTCGCGCATGTAAACGCCGGCCGCGAGAGAACTATGCCTTTTTGTAACGTGACGCTCAATAGTCGACGTCATGACGCTATTCTAGCCCGACCTGTCAGTCAAATCCCGGACACGAATCAGGTCTCGGCGGAGGCGTGATTAGTCTCTAGAACCAGGGTATTTAAGGGAGCTCTCAGCATTTGCTCATTGCCCTGTCGTGGTTCTAGCCAGCCTAGTCACACAGTGCTCTTGTATTCTCCTGTCTTTTGGTTCTGACCCGGCTTTGTTATTACTTACCTGTCTTCTCTGTTATCCTTGACCCGGCTTGTCTCTCGCTTACCTGTCTTCTCGTTCCCTCGACCTCGGCTTGTCCCTGACCATTCTATACGTAGTATTACGTTAAGTCCGTCCATTCTAAGGTCCGGTATACGTATCTGCTACTCTTTGTACTCTGCGTGTTGGATCCCTGTCCCGATCCTGACATTACGACAGGGCCAATGGATCCTGCAGGTACAAACTGTCAGCTTGGTTCTCCTGATCCTAGGTTTGACGCCATGGATCATAGAATGGATCAGATGGCACTAGCACTACAGGCGTTACTATCACGTCCTAATAATTCACCTGAGGAGATGCGTAACACTTCTATTCCTCCTGTGAGTTCAGGGCTAGAGGTAGCCACTGTAGGTGCTTCTTCCCGAGTTACCCCACCTGTACGTTATGCTGGTTCTCCTGAAAGGTGTCGTGGCTTTTTGAACCAGATCAGTATCCATTTCGAGCTACAACCCCGTTCCTACCCTACTGATAGGGAAAAGGTGGGATTTATTATCACCTTACTCATTGAGAAGGCTCTGAGATGGGCTAATCCGTTGTGGGAGAATGATAATCCGTTAGTCTATAACTATAATGCCTTTGTAGCTGTTTTTAGAAGAACTTTTGACCCCCCTGGCAGAAAGGTCAATGCAGCTAGATTACTGTTGCGCCTTAGACAAGAGAACCAAACACTTGTGGATTACGCACTAGAGTTCAGGTCTTTGGCGGCAGAGGTTAAGTGGAATGAACAGGCTTATATAGACGTATTTTTAAACGGATTATCCGATGTAATACTTGACGAGGTAGCGACGAGAGAGCTTCCCGAGAATTTGGAGGACTTAATTTCCTTTATCTCTCGCATTGACGAACGTCTAAGAGAGAGGCAGAACACTCGAGATAGAACCGGTAGACCTTCCTTTAGACTAGCTCCTTCATTTCAAAGTCCTGAAACCAAAACTCCACAGTTTCCAGAACCTATGCAGATAGGCCTTACTCGCCTCTCAGAAGAGGAGAGACAGTACAGGAGAAGGGAGGGACTGTGTATGTATTGTGGAGTCAGAGGTCACTTACGTTTGAATTGTCCCAATCGCCCGGGAAACGCTCGTACCTAAGTTTCTCTAGAGGACAGGCCTTGGGTGTTTCTATTTTGTCCTCTACTCATAACTACAAAGAACACAGGCTTCTATTACCCGTCTCTTTAACTTGGGAGAAGGGAACTTTAGAGACTGTGGCATTGATAGACTCCGGAGCTGCTGAGAGCTTTATCGACCAAGTTTTTCTCACCAAACACGCTATCCCATCCCAGTTAAGGAAGACACCTTTGGCTGTTGAGGCCATAGATGGTAGACCTTTAGTTGAGCCTGTGATTTTCCGGGAGACTACACCTCTTAACTTAACTACTGGTATTCTACACAAGGAGGAGATATCTCTACTACTCATTTCATCTCCTTCTGTTCCCATAGTCCTGGGATACTCCTGGCTGAAGAGACATAACCCCATTATAGACTGGAAATCAGGGGAAATAGTCTCGTGGGGTCAGGGTTGTCAACAGAGATGTTTAAAGAGAGTGTCACCCCTTTGTATTGTTAACACACTTAATAACTCTACCGACTCTACCAAAGTACAGATACCGTCCTTGTATCTAGATTTAAAGGCGGTATTTTACAAAGGGAAGGCTGATACCTTACCACCACACAGGCCTTTTGATTGCAAAATTAATTTACTTCCTGATACTATGCCTCCCAGGGGCCATGTATACCCTTTGTCTACGAATGAGAACTTAGTCTTAGAGGAGTATATTCGTGAAAACCTAGACAAAGGGTTCATTAGGAGATCCTCCTCCCCTGCTGGGGCTGGATTTTTTTTTGTTAAAAAGAAGGATGGTTCTTTAAGACCTTGCATTGACTACCGAGGTTTGAACAAGATAACCATTAGAAATGCCTATCCGATCCCCTTGATCACCGAACTTTTTGATCGATTAAAGGGTTCCAAGATTTTCACTAAGTTAGACCTCAGAGGTGCTTATAACTTGGTGAGAATTCAGCAGGGACACGAGTGGAAGACTGCGTTCAATACTCGTTATGGGCACTATGAGTATACTGTAATGCCTTTTGGTCTCTGTAATGCCCCGGCGGTATTTCAGGATCTAATTAATGAGGTTCTTAGGGAGTTTCAACATGACTGTGTTATTGTATACCTCGATGATATACTTATACATTCCAGGGAGATTGAGACACACCACGGACAGGTCAGAAGGGTTTTGCACAAACTTCTTCAACATGGCTTGTACTGCAAATTAGAGAAATGTAGCTTTGACCAATCCCAGACTACCTTTCTTGGTTACGTGATTTCTGGAGAGGGGTTTGAAATGGATCCGGAGAAACTCCAATCCATTTTAGATTGGCCTTTACCTAAGGGTCTCAAGGCCATTCAGAGATTTATTGGTTTCTCTAATTATTACAGACGTTTCATTAAGGGTTACTCCTCTATTATTGCTCCTATCACCAATATGACCAGACAAGGGGCTGACACTAAGAATTGGTCTACTGAAGCACTTCTGGCTTTTAAGACTCTCAAGGAGCTGTTTGCTTCCGCACCAATTTTAGTTCACCCTGATACTACTCTGCCTTTCCTACTCGAAGTTGACGCTTCTGAGACGGGTATAGGTGCCATCCTGTCCCAAAGGTTGGGTGTGGATAAACCATTACATCCATGTGGGTATTTTTCCAAAAAATGATCGGGTACTGAGAGCAGATATGACATTGGTGACAGGGAACTCCTAGCGGTTATCATGGCTTTAAAGGAGTGGAGACATCTATTGGAGGGGACTTTGCATCCTGTTACCATTTTGACGGATCATAAAAACTTATCCTATATTGGGGAGGCTAAACGATTATCATCGAGACAGGCCCGTTGGTCTATATTCCTCACTCACTTCAATTACATACTCACATATAGGCCTGGTTCTAAGAATTCTAAAGCTGATGCCTTGTCTCGCCAACATGAACCTTCTGCCATATCTGAGCCGGTTTTATCCTCTATAGTACCTAAGTGTAACATCATCGCTAACACAACTCTCAAAATCCATTCTCCGCTTCTGGATCAGATCAGGAGCTTGCAGCATCTGGCACCTAGACTGACTCCTGCGTCTAGACACTTCGTTCCTCCTGAACTCCAACTGGAGCTCTTACAGTGTCTTCACGAGAGTAAGGTGGCTGGTCATCCGGGCGTTCGCAAAACATATTCCTTGATCTCTAAGGATTTCTGGTGGCCTTCTTTACGGAGGGATATTAAGGATTTTATCGGAGCCTGTGAGGTCTGTACTAAGACTAAACTACCTCATTCGCTTCCTTGTGGTCTCTTTCACCCCCTGGAAGTTCCAGAAAAACCTTGGTCCTGTTTGGCGATGGATTTTATTGTGGATTTGCCTGTTTCGAAAAATCACACTGTTATTCTCACAGTGGTGGATAGGTTTACCAAGATGGCTCATTTCGTGCCTTTACCTAAACTTCCGACTTCACCTGAATTAGCGGAGATTTTTGCTAAAGAGATCTTTCGCTTACATGGGATACCTTCAGAGATTACTTCTGATAGAGGTTCCCAGTTTGTTTCACGTTTCTGGAGATCATTCTGTTCTCAACTAGGCATTAAATTGAATTTTTCTTCTGCTTATCACCCTCAGTCTAACGGAGCCGCTGAACGTACCAATCAAAAGATTGAACAATATCTGCGTTGTTTTGTTTCTGAACACCAGGACGATTGGGTCGGTCTGATTCCTTGGGCAGAGTTCGCACACAATAATCTTGTTTGCGATTCAACTCGCTCTAGCCCCTTTTTCTTGAATTATGGTTTTCATCCTTCCATTCTTCCGTCGGTTCCTTCTTCCCAGGGGGTACCGTCGGTTGATACTCATGTTGCCAATCTGAAGAAGTTGTGGGATCAGACTCGACAAATTCTCCTACATAATTCTATACTGTATAAAAAACACGCTGACAAACGCAGAAGGCCGGCTCCTAGTTTTGTCCCTGGTGATAGGGTATGGTTGAGTACTAGAAACATTCGTTTGAAAGTACCGTCTATGAAATTCGCTCCTCGCTACATTGGACCCTATAGGATCCTGAATCGAATTAATCCTGTTGCGTATCGCCTAGCGCTCCCCTCTGCCTTACGTATTCCTAATTCCTTTCATGTTTCCTTGCTAAAACCTCTGATCTGTAACAGATTCTCCTCCACGGTCTCCTCTCCTCACTCTGTTCAGGTTGAGGGTCAGGAGGAGTACGAAATCAACTCCATCATCGATTCTCGAATCTCCCGGGGGAAAATTCAATACCTGGTTGACTGGAAGGGATATGGTCCAGAAGAGAGGACCTGGGTACCACAGGAGGATGTCCATGCTCCTCGTCTTCGCAGGGCTTTTCATTCCCGCTTTCCATCTCGTCCCGGTTCCTTCCGCCCAATGGGCGTTTCTGAGAGGGGGGGTACTGTCAGGGTACCTATAGTCTCTAACCCTGAGATGGGTAGAGACTTAGACGTTTTTCCATCCAGACGGCATGATTCTCCCGTTCCTCGCGGTCCCCTCGCGCATGTAAACGCCGGCCGCGAGAGAACTATGCCTTTTTGTAACGTGACGCTCAATAGTCGACGTCATGACGCTATTCTAGCCCGACCTGTCAGTCAAATCCCGGACACGAATCAGGTCTCGGCGGAGGCGTGATTAGTCTCTAGAACCAGGGTATTTAAGGGAGCTCTCAGCATTTGCTCATTGCCCTGTCGTGGTTCTAGCCAGCCTAGTCACACAGTGCTCTTGTATTCTCCTGTCTTTTGGTTCTGACCCGGCTTTGTTATTACTTACCTGTCTTCTCTGTTATCCTTGACCCGGCTTGTCTCTCACTTACCTGTCTTCTCGTTCCCTCGACCTCGGCTTGTCCCTGACCATTCTATACGTAGTATTACGTTAAGTCCGGCCATTCTAAGGTCCGGTATACGTATCTGCTACTCTTTGTACTCTGCGTGTTGGATCCCTGTCCCGATCCTGACAGTACCTCCATGGATGGATGCTCCTAGTGCCTCCCGAGGGCTCCAAGCACTCCACTAGACACCATAAGCACTGCAGATCCCACAAATCGCCGCAGCTTGGTTGGGGTCTCGTTTTCTCCTAAAACAGGAACTCAGCAGTCTGAGGGTTTATTGTGTCTTATATACAGGTTTTCCCACAAGGTTACCACCCACGTGGACCTTGTGGTACACAGGATACAAAGTTACAGCACAAATCAGGACAGACTTGTACCGTTTAGACACTCCCAGACAATGTACACAAACCCTCCCCTCTGCCTGTGATACAATGAACAAACACAATGGGCTAACTTAATTACTCACAGGCAGAGAACACACATTTTTCCCAAAACACCACATATCCCCACAAATTGCATGCCTGGATAGCCCTGATCTGGGTGAACAACATATCCAAAAATCACCCAGATCAGAGCAGGGGTTCACGAATTCCATGGAAGTCACATTTGACCGACCGCAAGCATGGCTTTCCTGCCCAAAACAGTTCAACAGATTTAGGCTGTGCAGCCGGTCTATCTTCTCCTCTATCCCGGAGATAATTGGCTTAAGTGGCTGTGGTAAGTTAATTATCTGCAGGTACAGGATTATCTAAGTCAAAAACTGTTACAAAAACCACATAAAAATACATAACTCATATAATACAATGTTTAACCAATATGTCCAACATATCGCCAGATAGGTTGGATCTGAGCACTCAATATTTCCGAGAAGCACTCAGATCTCACGAATACAGTTGGAATGCCATGTGGTTAAACAATAGCAAGGGCTGATGAGAGATTGAGGAGGGACAAAGCAGCCAGTTTCAACTGGTCTGGCAGTGTCCCTGGGACAATGCCCTGCTGGAGAACAAAAGGACAGGAAAAAGGGGGAGGGGAAGAGGCACATTTTCCCATTGATTTAAAGGTGCAGAAAAAGTGTTTTAAAATCCTATAAGCCCAAATAGACTTTTTAAATGGCAATACACCCTGTAACGGACCCTCCGTCAATCGATGCTCCTAGTGCTTACCAAGGACCATCAGCACCGCACCAGACACCATAAGCACTGCAGACCCCACAAACCGCCGCAGCTCTCGCCATCTCCTACCCACCCTGGACCTGTGACAAGGCTTCAGGCTCTATGTTGAGGGTAAAACAGGAACTATTTAATGCAAAGCAAACACAATTTATACACACATTTAAACCCCCAACAGCCTCATTTACATACAAAAGGTTACATAGAGCACGATAGTACAAGGAAGGGTGGGGTCAGATAATAGCAAGATGATGGGAGATTGAGGAGAGACAAAGCAGCCAGTTTAAACTGGTCTGGCAGTGTCCCTGAGACAATGCCCTGCTGGGGAAACAATAGGACAGGAAAAGGGGGGAGGGGAAGAGGCACATTTTCTCATGGAAGTCACTTTTTAAAATGTCTTTTTGCAGGACCCATAGTCTTTGGGTAGGAGGCTGGCACACAGGCCCTTCCAAAAACCAATGGCGAGGTCATTTTTGCCACACACCCCAGGGGCCACAGTCACAGGGCAAGAGGCTGGCAAGAGGCTCTCCCTAGCAGCAGTGTACCTTACTGGGAGTAGAGACAATTGGTCTTTCTCCCTAGTAACAGTGTATCCTGCAGGGAGAGGAGACAAGCGGTCCCTCTCCCCAACCCTAGCTGGAGTTACTGGGAGTAGAAACAACCTGTCTCTCTCCCCAGTGGCAGTGTACCTTACTGGGAGTAGAGACAACCGGTCCCTCTCCCCAACCACAGTTGAAGTTATTGGGCATAGAGACAACCGGTCTCTCTCCCCAGCAGCAATGCCTAGTACCTGGAGACACCAGGGATGACTGCCACTACAACCAAGACAAAGTGGACTTACCCAGCAAAGCATGACCAGGTCAGTTATTTGTTTCTGGGTGAGCTTCTCGACAAACTCAGTTACATACCAGCAGCAGGTCTGGTACCTGGTTGTATTCCCTGGGGGGGAGCGGGGAGATGTGTGGCAAAGATAGAATCTGGAGGAGCCTGCTGGCTAGCCTCCTGCCCAAGGACTATGGACCATGTAAAAAGACATGTTAAAGGTTGACTTCCATGGAAAATCCAAACCACTGAACCGATCTGAGTGATTTTTGGATATGGTGGTCACTCAGATCAGGGCTATCCAGGAATGTGTCTCTTGAGGGGGTTCCATGGATTTTGGGGGTACTTTTGGGGTGTTGTGAAATGGTGTGTTTTTCTGTACCTGGAGATAATTGAGTTTGTACAATTCCTGACTCAATTATATCTCAGGCACAAAGGAGGAGTATGTTGAATGGTCAGCCTGCACACTTCTAACAGACAGCTCCTGATAGCCGGCATGCAAGCAGCATGTGTATTACAGCAATTTTCCTTTTACCGCATTCTTCAGCAGCAGACTGACCCGGGTGTTCCGATCACTTGGCGTTCTGCTCCTTAGCGACAGTTAGATCTTGCTTACTTTGCTAAGTATAGGTGCCCATGAAGGCACAGATCAGTACTTATATTGAGCAGAATAATTTGACTGCCTTTTTCAGTAATATAACTGATGTTGATAATTCTCGGTGCTGCTAACTAGTGACTTTGATTCCAAAGAAGCATAGGGTCTTGGATGGGTGAAGGAGACATAGAGGCTTGGATGGATAAAGGGGGGCTGGTATGGGTGAAGTGGGGCATAAGGGCTGGGATGGGTAAACGGGGGCATAGGGTGTGGGTGGAAGAAGGGGCAAAGGGGCTGATATGGATGCAGGAGGACAAAGTGTCTGGGATGGGGGAAGGGGCATATGGTCTGGGTGGAGTGAAGGAGACATTGAGGCTGGGGTGGGCAAAGAGGCAAGTATTGTTAAAGGGGGACATAGGCTCTGGAATGGGTAAAGGGGGGATTGGGACTTAAGAAAATATTTACATACCTGCTGTTTGCCAGGCTTTAGCATATTTTGCAGGAGTGAAGCAGGGCAGGAAGTGAAGTAACTTCCCCTCTCCTGGGCCCCGCCTCTTCCCCTCACACAGTGCTCTGCACAGGCATGACATGGAGGAGACCTGGCAAGTGCAGCAATATGTAGAATTATGGCTTTATCTGGCTGTGAAGATCTCTGATCTGATCTCACCAGCCAGAGCATGTTTATGCAGCTTGCAAGGCCTCGGGCCCTCGGCCCATGACTGATCTGCCTGAGTGATCAGTCCGCCCCTGGGTTCAAATTCCTGTTTCCCCTAGCTGAACAACTAATCCTTCTATCCCACAAAGAATCTGGGTGTTAAAATCTCCAGTGATTAAAGTCTTATCCAGATTTTCAGCTTTTTAAATTTGTAACATATATCTTCAACTAAGGTATCTTTCCTCATCTCCCAAAAAGAGTTCTACCCATAAGGCTTCCAAACTTTCACCCTAATCATGTCCTTAATGCAAGTCATTAATTTTGATTTGACATAAAAAGGAACCCTCACACTTTAAATTTTTTTCTATCCTTCCTGAACCATGTATACCCATTTAAATGATTTAAACCATTTCAGGACAGTTATTGTAATATTTCAACCTTTCTCAATTAAATACATATAAAAACATATTCAATATATCTTGTCCTTGTATTTTTAGTTGTAATAGAGCATTTTCCTCTTACAGATGCCAATCAGGATATCATGGAGAAAGATGCCATGCGCTTACACTTCCACTGGAGAAACCTTCACACTCTTATGATCACACAACTGTATTGGCTATTGTAGCAGTTATCTTATCATCTTTTTGTTTAGTGACCATATCATGCTTACTAGCATTGAGGTAAGTTTAACATTTTAATAATCACATTGAAAAGCACATACTGAGAAGACATAAGTATTGATTTCTTAAAAAATATTTCTCAAGTGAAGAAAGAAGAACAAATGAGGTGTGTGTTATAAAACACAAAACTGCGACTGGAAATGTATCAGAGAAAATACCAGGAATACTCAATAGAGGGCATTATTCTCCTTATGCCCCACAGCGATACCAATTCCTCCCAAAACAAAGGGCACCATACCTATAACCCAATTCCCGATCATGATTGAGTGCCAGCCCAAGAGCATGATTAGTGAGTGCAACCAGAGACGTGGAGTGCATATGCACTCCAAAGGTACGAGAGTCACCTGATCACTTACTGAGAATTAAGGTTAGGCTTGGGAAGCATAAGTGACATTCAAGTGGAAGCCTATGCGTATGTGCCAATCCAAAACCGAAGCATGGAACACACATCCATTCCAGCTCGCTGAAATATGCAAAAAGATCAGAATAGATGATTTAAAAACTCCACCAAGTTAGAGCTGTGTCCACACAGCACACATATATGGAAATATGACTAAAGCAATATAACAAAGAGAAAATTACCTACACATCCAATAATAGGATGTGGCGGTACACCCTCTCGGAGATAAGTT
Organism: Pelobates fuscus; assembly: GCF_036172605.1. Classification (NCBI taxonomy): domain Eukaryota; kingdom Metazoa; phylum Chordata; class Amphibia; order Anura; family Pelobatidae; genus Pelobates; species Pelobates fuscus. The sequence goes on along the minus strand of NC_086319.1, from coordinate 134,668,758 downwards.
AATAACGCCTCCGTCACCCCTTCCAGTTGTGATCAGCTCCAGAGTGATTTTAGCCGCTTGCAGAAGAGTAACTGTGATACTACCCAAACACTAGTCGAGACTTAGTGAAGGGTGAAGACGAACTGTTTTTTTCTGTCCGAATGGCCCTTTTATATACAAATTCAAGGTACAGTGAACACTCCCAAAAACACACCCATAACCACACTCACAATATGCCCAACAAATACATTGTTACCGTGAAACAGCATAAAATATTATACAGAAAACATGCATAACTCTGTCTAGTTTTGATATTCCCCAACAGGTCTCTTTGGAGCGCCCACCATGTCCAGAAAGTTTCCGGATCAGAGCTGACTAGTCCAAATTACATGTAGGGTCCAAGTTCAGCGGTACGTCGCTAGCCACCAATCCGGCACAGAGTTCCAGGGTAATGGGTGGGTCTCCTTGGTCAATGTGCCTCGGCAGTGTTTTCGACAAATATGTGGCATTCCCCCACGAGCTCGGTGTCATCGGATGCCTCTTAGTTTCTAGTATAGTCAAGCAAAAGAGCGCCCTGATCTGTAAATCAGTGGCGAAAAGCACCGTAGTTAAAGTTTTACTGTTTCGTGGAGTCTGTTTAATCCAAATAACTTTCCAGACACGCTGGGGATAGCTCTTGGTCCTACCCCCTTGTTCCTCATTGGGTTAAAACCCAACTGCTGACACGCCTCTTTCGAGAGGTCCGTCACAATGCTCCCCCTTGACCTAATTCAGGCACGCACGGTTTGTCCTTTTTCAGGTCAAAAAATAAAAATAGACACATGATGTCAGGATGGGTAACACCGAAACACAGGGAATAGGGAAACAGTAGCTAAAATGAATGAGATAGACAGAGCAAGATGCGTTGCTAAACCTTAGAGTGACCGGGCTTAATACATGCCCAATATAGACAAAAATACAGAGTCAGTAGAAAGCAAAGGAAAAAAAGTAAAGGAGGCCAGAGATACTCAAAACATGATATAACAAGCTGGTGTCAAGGATACAGAAAATCAGGAAAGTCAATACAATGTCGGGTCATAAACAAGAAAACACTAAGTTATCAGTACACACTTTCAGGCTATATAAAACCACAACAGGGCAATGATCCTCAGAAAGAGAATAGTATACAGGGAGTGCAGAATTATTAGGCAAGTTGTATTTTTGAGGATTAATTTTATTATTGAACAACAACCATGTTCTCAATGAACCCATTCAATGAACCCATTCAAAGCTGAATATTTTTGGAAGTAGTTTTTAGTTTGTTTTTAGTTATAGCTATTTTAGGGGGATATCTGTGTGTGCAGGTGACTATTACTGTGCATAATTATTAGGCAACTTAACAAAAAACAAATATATACCCATTTCAATTATTTATTTTTACCAGTGAAACCAATATAACATCTCAACATTCACAAATATAAATTTCTGACATTCAAAAACATAACAAAAACAAATCAGTGACCGATATAGCCACCTTTCTTTGCAAGGACACTCAAAAGCCTGCCATCCATGGATTCTGTCAGTGTTTTGATCTGTTCACCATCAACATTGCGTGCAGCAGCAACCACAGCCTCACAGACACTGTTCAGAGAGGTGTAGTTTTCCCTCCTTGTAAATCTCACATTTGATGATGGACCACAGGTTCTCAATGGGGTTCAGATCAGGTGAACAAGGAGGCCATGTCATTAGATTTTCTTCTTTTGTACCCTTTCTTGCCAGCCACGCTGTGGAGTACTTGGACGCGTGTGATGGAGCATTGTCCCGCATGAAAATCAAGTTTTTCTTGAAGGATGCAGACTTCTTCCTGTACCACTGCTTGAAGAAGGTGTCTTCCAGAAACTGGCAGTAGGACTGGGAGTTGAGCTTGACTCCATCCTCAACCCGAAAAGGCCCCACAAGCTCATCTTTGATGATACCAGCCCAAACCAGTACTCCACCTCCACCTTGCTGGCGTCTGAGTCGGACTGGAGCTCTCTGCCTTGACGTTTCAGCTTGTGTGTCTTGTTCAGTGGTGGTCGTCTTTCAGCCTTTCTTACCTTGGCCATGTCTCTGAGTATTGCACACCTTGTGCTTTTGGGCACTCCAGTGATGTTGCAGCTCTGAAATATGGCAAAACTGGTGGCAATTGGCATCTTGGCAGCTGCACGCTTGTCTTTTCTCAGTTTATGGGCAGTTATTTTGCGCCTTGGTTTCTCCACACGCTTCTTGCGACCCTGTTGACTATTTTGAATGAAACGCTTGATTGTTTGATGATCACGCTTCAGAAGCTTTTCAATTTTAAGAGTGCTGCATCCCTCTGCAAGATATCTCACTTTTACTTTTCTGAGCCTGTCAAGTCCTTCTTTTGACCCATTTTGCCAAAGGAAAGGAAGTTGCCTAATAATTATGCACACCTGATATAGGGTGTTGATGTCATTAGACCACACCCCTTCTCATTACAGAGATGCACATCACCTAATATGCTTAATTGGTAGTAGGATTTCGAGCCTATACAGCTTGGAGTAAGACAACATGCATAAAGAGGATGATGTGGTCAAAAAACTAATTTGCCTAATAATTCTGCACTCCCTGTATATAAGTACAACCATAGGGCTGTGACTTGTACAGAGCACAGAAAGTGCAGAGCTTTTAGTGCCTCTTCTAAGAATCCCAAACACTTATCTTACAAAGTGATTATGATAGTTATGTATGTGTAACTTTAGAATATAAATAGTGTGCAATAGTGTAAAAACTTTATAGAAACTGAAACATTTTTAATAAAAATGGAACACTCACAATGTACAGTGCTAACCACGAGATCTGGCACAGTAGGTCTGTGGGTCCATATAGGTGACCCCTCCCTTATCACAAGATTTAGTGATGTAGTAAAGTATATACTTTATTACAGTAAGCAAAAAAAGATAAAAGGTGCGCTATACCTTTAACCCCTTAAGGACCAAACTTCTGGAATAAAAGGGAATCATGACATGTCACACATGTCATGTGTCCTTAAGGGGTTAAAATACTATATGATGTGCACCTGAAAAGTGCAACACGGTGAAAAGTGTCAGTGGAATGCACAATATAGTGCCAGCAATACAAAATCAATAAATTAAATAAGTGTGCAAATTCACAAGTGCAATAAGTGATAAGACTAATTGAGAAACTTACTAATAATCTCCTAAAATTGGAGTATCACAATATTCCTTTGACATAAGGACATAGGGACATAATTCATAAAAGAGAAAAAAGGGGAAGAAATATACTGTATAGTATAAAAAAGTAAATTAATGGATGAAATAAGACTCACAAGGAGAGAGCAGTAAAAGTCTGCTCTAACTTTTCTGGCTTTGGTCCTAGGTACAGGACTGGATATTGGCAGGTAATCAGGACGGCAGCTGAATACGAAAGTATGCTTTATTTCCACACGAGTTAAAAGTTCACATGTAAGTGATACAGCTCTTTATCCTTTATTGAAGTTCATACCCCTTAGTTGTACAGTCTATCAAAGCCACAGCCAGCACTAGTGGTTTTTCCAAGGTGTCAGCACTGTAGGGAGTTTTTCTGGGAACCGGAGCTTCGTACGACCATGCGATGATGACGTCATATACACAAAGTCGTGATGACAAGTTTCGCCTGGACGGCTTCCTCAGTCCTGTTCTTTTTAAAACCGCTATAATAGGCGTGGTTTGTAATAGTCACTTCATCATTGGTTCTTATTAAAAACCTAAAGTCTGAGTGACTGCATGTTTTAAAGCAAATATATAAAGTACACAATTTTCTGGCATATTACCTAAACATTGTATCTGACGGAAATCACGAAACAATGAAGTGTCCCAGTAGTTACATCAAAATACACAGTATATATATATAGAGAAAGACAAAATATAAAAGAAACTAATATAAAAATAGTTTAAAAAGTTAAGCCACTAGGGCACAGGCATACATACCGTGGTCGCAGGGGTCGCAGCCAGCCTCTTCCCCTGGGGGAACCCATGAGTTGGCCACCTCAGGGCCCCCCTAGGCTGGCCGGTGGTGTCACCGGGCTGGCTGGCGCACGCGCGAGGGAGCACTCTCCCCTGAGCGCTCTCTGCCCAGCTCCCTCACACACCGCAGTGATGCTGGAGCCAGAATATGACATCATTCCGTCTCTGACATCAGTACGCGGCGTGCGAGGGAGCTGGACAGAGAGCGCTCAGGGGAGAGTGCTCTCTCACGCGCCCACCAGCCAGCCCGGTGACTGGCCGCCCAGCAGCAGCACTGGACCCCAGGGAATCCCCTCAGCTCTCCCAAAGGTAAGGAGGATGGGGGATTAAATTTTAAAGAAACATGTGTGTGTGTGTTAGTGTTAGAGTGTGTGTGTGTTAGTGTTAGTTTTTGTGTGTCAGTGTGTGTGTTACTGTGTGTGTCTGCTAGTGAGTGTCAGTGAGTGTGTTAGTTTGTGTGTGTGTGTTACTGTGTGTGTTAGTTTGTGTGTGTCTGTTATTGAGTGTGTCTGTTAGTGAGTCTGTTTGGTGTCTGTTAGTGAGTGTGTGTTTGTCAGTGAGAGTGTATGTTTTGTAAGTGAGTGTGTATGTGTGTCTGTCTGTCAGTGAGTGTGTATGTATGCCTGTAACTGAGTATGTCTCTGTCAGTAAATGTGTGTGTCTGTTAGCTAGTGTGTATGCGTCTGTTCGTGAGAGTGTGTGTGCGTGTGTTTAACCCCTTAAGGACCAAACTTCTGGAATAAAAGGGAATCGTGACATGTCACACATGTCATGTGTCCTTAAGGGGTTAAAACCCCTACAGCACTTACCTTTCTCCAGTGCCGGACCCCCTTGGTGCTGGGGATCCTTCCGCCCCAATCTGCCTCTCTGCTCCGCATGCGCCGCAGCGCGCATTCAAACCGCCCATAGGAAAGCATTACTCAATGCTTTCCTATGGACGTCCAGCGTCTTCTTACTGTGATTTTCACAGTAAGAATCATGGAAGCGCCTCTAGCGGCTGTCAGTGAGACAGCCACTAGGGGCTGGATTAAACCTCAGTGAAACATAGCTGTTTCTCTGAAACTGCTATGTTTTCAGCTGCAGGGTTAAAACTAGAGGAAACTGGCACCCAGACCACTTAATTGAGCTGAAGTGATCTGATTGTCTATAGTGGTCCTTTAAGTGTATGTGTATCTGCATGCACTGGCGTACATACCGCAGTCGCTGGGGTCCCGTGTTGCGGTACATACCCTGTGACCAGGTGCCCGCCACCATGTGTTGCGGACCCGGCCTGCGCAGAGTAAGTGCGCGCGAGGGTGGGGTCACGGATCAATTTTCACACCGGGGCCCCATGGGTCGTGTGTACGCCACTGCACTAGGGTCTTTATTGTGGTAATTCTTAAAGTGTGCAGAGACGCTATGTTGATTGAAACCTTTTCGGATATTATTAATGTGCTCATATATCCTTTTATGTAAAGGGCGAATGGTCCTTCCAACATATTGGAACGCACACGGGCATATTAAAAGATACATTTTATTCTTAGTAAAACAAGTGATAAATTCTTTAATAATAAATTATTCTGCTGTGTACTTAGTTTTACTGATACCCTATAATGTCTCTTTTGGGATGGTTAAAAGTAAAAATAAAAATAAACTAGGTGCGCCCCTAATTGAGCAGCCAATTCTGCACATCTAATATTAGTTTCTTGGACCTAGAGATTTATGTAGACAATGGTATTCTAAAACCAAAAAACTATTTCAAAAAAGTAGACGCTAATAGCTATGTCCTGTATAACAGTGGTCACTATACCCCCAGGTTAAATAACATTCCAAAAGGGCAACTACAGAGGATAAGAAGGAATTGTACCGACAAAGAAATATTTGAAAAACAAGCTAAAACAGTGATAGAGACATTTTCAAAAAAGTAGTACCCTAATAACATACTAAATAAGGCAAATAAAGAAGTAGAAAAATTAGATAAAAATTAATTTGTTTTTAAACAATAGAATGTAAATAATCAACAGGACAATTTGAATCTGTTACCTTTAGTTCTAGAATGTAATAGGGATTCCAAAAAAGTTGTCAATTATCAATAAGCACTGGCACCTTCTAGAAAAAGATAGGGAACTATCGACTATTATTCCAGATAAACCTTTTATTACGTTTAGGAGCGTGCCTAGTTTAAAACAAATTTTAACTTTTAACCATCCTAAAAGAGACATTCCAAATACTTAACTAAATACAATTTAAAAAGGTTTTTATTTATGTGGGAAATGTGCTGGCTGCAAGTGCAGTAAAAATAGTATATTAAAGTGTATCAGTAAATTGAAAACAAAGTACAAAGCATAAGGATTTATTATTAAAGATTTTATCACTTGTTTTACTAAGAATAAAATAAGATACACTGTTTAGGTGATATGCCAGAAAGTTTTGGACTTTATATATTTGCATTAAAACATGCAGTCACTCGAACTTTAGGTTTTCAATAAGAACCAATGATGAAGTGACTATTACTAACCACGCCTATTATGGCGGTTTTAAAAAGAACAGGACGGCTGGATTGTGACGTGATCTGAGGAAGCCATCCAGGCGAAACGTGTCATCACGCCTTTGTGCGTATGACGTCATCATGCCATCTCTAGGTCGTACGAAGCTCCGGTTCCCAGAAGAACTCCCTACAGTGCTGACACCTTGGAAAAACCGCTAGTGCCAGCTTTGATAGACTGTACAACTGAGGGGTATGAACTTCAGTAAGGGATAAAGAGCTGTATCACTTACATGTGAACTTTTTTTTTTTTTTTATTCTTTATTTTTGATATGCAGGTGAGTACAACAGTGCCTGTATAGCCACAATGGCATCAGCAGGCTCGATTTTCATAGACAAAACATAACAGTGTTGTGGCATGTTGGGTTTGCATATATTTTTTAATAAAAAGGTAACCAATCGAAAAGTAAGCGTGGATATTAATTAACATTAATTAACATTAACATCAACAGTAATTGATACTATGCAATTGATAGGCCATGCTATTATGTATGAATTGAGTTAATTTAGTGTATAGGCTTTAGTGTATAGGCTAGTGGATCTGCAAGAACAACGCAAAGGACTATGAATAGTTCTGTTCCCTCGCTATACTGGTCTTAACAGCAAGATTCATAAAAAGTAACAATTCAATAATAACATGCTGAACATAACTTATGAGGTGCTACTATAAGGCTAATCTATACATAGGGTTATAGTTACGATGCTGCAGGGTATTGCTGTGTGTTGAATGCTTAAACTTTCGTTTCTGTATGAGAGACATGGTGGGAGCCCGGCAGTGTACTTTGGCATAGTGGTGACAAAGAGGGCAGATCATGGCGCCGGCACCAGGTTACTGGAGAGGGTCTTTGGCTGAGCTTCTCTTTTCTACGTCCATCTCGAGGCAGCGGGTGAGAAAGTCTCTGAAAGTGACTGATAATTTCTCCGGCTTTTGCAGCTCCGGCTTCCCGTTTGTAACTATGAGATACAGTGCCCTCAGAGGATTTTCATGCAAGTGAGGAGGCTCCCCCTCGATCATTTCGATGACCACGATTCCCAGAGACCAGATGTCCACTTTAGGACCAGAAGCTTTTCGAGTAGCCACTTCTGGTGCCATCCAAAGCTTGCAGACACCAGTGCTGGCAGGTTGCCTGCTCTGCTGGATGCGTTGCGCCTCGGAGGAGGATCTTGGTTGAAATCATTGCTCCCGAGCAGGCCTCAGAAGGAGCGATGGTGTCTTCCATAGACACAGTGTGTTTTCCCGCTCGTGGTATGCGTTGCAATCCTCCCCTAGGTCAGCTCGATGCGGGCAGCCGACTCAACCCTGGGGCGGGTAGTTGTGGTAGTCAGATGGCGGTGGATGGTGTCTTCTGTGGCAGGCTCCACCTTGCTGGCAGGGTGCATGGTGTGCGGCGGCCATCTTGGGGGATATCGCCGGGGAGCGTTCCGCAGCAGGGTATCAGTGTTCGGCTCAGCTTGGCGGCATGGTCGTTGCTTGTGTAGACTGGGATAACCCCCCCGGTCCAGAGGGGGGGGGGGGGGCAGACACCGGCCGGAGACCCGGGAGAGCGGCCGTCTCATCCCGGCTCAAGCTCCTGCACGCCTCAGGCCTTCATCAGGCTACGGTATGTGCCGAATATGGTTTTGGGGGGTGTCCCCTCGTACCCCAGAAACTGGGGCTTTGTGTGGTCGTCGTTGCGGGTGGCTGGGAGTAGTTAGCCTTCATTTTGCACCGTTTTCCGGCCCCAAAGCGGGAGCTCAGACGGAGCACGTCTGATCCCTTCGGCGGTCCCGGCCCGCCCCCTACATGTGAACTTTTAACTCATGTGGAAATAAAGCATACTTTTGTATTCAGCTGCCATCCTGATTACCTGCCAATATCCAGTCCTGTACCTAGGACCAAAGCCAGAAACGTTAGAGCACACTTTTACTGTTCTCTCCCTGTGAGTCTTATTTCATTCATTTATTTACTATTTTATACTATACAGTATTATAATATATTTTTCCCTTTTTTTGCTTTTATGCATTATGTTTCTACATATCTCTGGAAGGCATATTGTGATACTCCAATTTTAGGAGATTATTAGTAAGTTTCTCAATTAGTCTTATCACTTATTGCACTTGTGAATTTGCACACGTATTTAATTTATTGATTTTGTATTGCTGGCACTATATTGTGCATCGCAATGCCACTTTTCACTGTGTTGCACTTTTCAGGTGAACATCATATAGTATTTTAAAGGTATTGTGCACCTTGTTTGATCTTTTATTGCTTAAGGTTGTTTGTGTGTTTTTGAGCTATTTCACTGCTAAAGTGCAGCTCTACCTTTTAACATTTATATATTTTATCATTGCATTCAAAATTTTAGTGACTTTTTGCTTGTTCTTTTTTGTATATACTTTATTACACATATATGAAATAATAACAAATTAAACATAAAGACAACATATTACTTGCAATAGTCAAATTAAAATCCATGAAGAATTATCATCTTCCTCAGTTTGGTAAAAATCTGTTTTATTTTTGTTTTTTTTGTTTAATTTGATTTTATTTAATAAAATAATCAAAAAAGTTAAGATGAAAAAAATATATTCTCCTCTTGTCATTTAAATTAGGATTATCTCTTCACTAAAGCTAGGCTAAACTGCAGTTATACTACATACAGTCTGCTGAATGCATGACAACAACAGAAACTTCGGTGACAAAGCGTAGAACACCGCTGCTCTCCGAACTGAGTGAGCACCATAGGTGGATTTAAAACCTTCAAGGAAAGTACCCAATAGTCCCAATGCACCAAAGTTGTAACCATCACTGGACAGTGCAGTTGAACATACCATACCACACCAGGAGATGGCTAGAATGGGAGCTGTGAAGCAGTGAGGTAAAAGAGACATAGTGACAAAGAATGTTATGGCCCAGTGATTTGGATGGAAAAAAATGCAGATGAATGCAATTTTGTTCGGTGAAAAATGCTAAAGTCAACCCTGTCTGGGGAGAAGGAGAGGGCATGTTGAAAATGTGGATGTTGGAGAAACACTGAAATTATAGCAGATAAATTAAAACTGTCAGTTTTGCAGAAAGTTGTCGGAAGGAAAGCAAATAATTTTCTGGCCAATCACAAAAAATGCAAAACCAGAGAGACATCAAATATTTAGAACCCGGTGTCATGTGTGCCAACAGAGAAGCCTTGGACCGGATCGTGCCCTGTGGAAATCACTGAGAAGACAATGTTAACAGACCTATACGATTTCCCATCCAACAAAAAAACACAAGAGGTAATAAAAAATGTTGGAAATAGGTGCTGTAAAAGAATTACAAACCCCTTCCAGACATCAGCTACACCAGGAGTTCCAAGTGGCAAGGTAGCATTTCCTAGTGCCAGGGCCCCAGAGTTTTAAAGTGTTGACCAGACTGTGTGAGATAGTTCTCCGACATTCCACGAACGCCGAAAAGAGTCCAAACTACTAGAGTTAGATGAAATAGAGAAGGATCCTGAACTGACATGGCCAAAAGGTGAAGAAACTAAGGTTGTCCCTGCCAAAATAGTGTTACCAATGTGACAGATACCTGTTGAACCCTGAGGTGGCGAAGTACTCGTGCAAACATTGCAAAAGATGAGAACGCATAGCCCCCTTGATATGACCAATGTTGTAGAAAGGTGTCTACTGCTAGGCATTCCAGGTCCAGGAGCAAACATAAAAAGGCCGCAATTTGCTGGTTAGTTCTGGAAGCAAACAAATTCAGGTGTAATGATCTACGAAAGTGAAAGTGTTTGTCGAATACTAATTTGTCCAACAGCCAGTCGCTGACATCCCGCCAATGTCTGGAAAACCAATCTGCTATCCAATTGTAAACACCTGCAAGGTATTCCAGCTGAAGAGTGATAGTCTGATCTAGACAAATTTAATGATGTCCTTTTTAAGTTCTGCTAGAGAGTGTTTATCACCCAGGTGGTTCATATATTGGACTGCAGAGAAATTGCCCATCCATAACAGGATGCAGCAGTTTGAGCAATCTTTTACAATTCCAGGCAATGTATGTGTAAAGTTGACTTCTGTGTCAACCAAAGTCCTCCAGTCAAACCACTCTCACAAGCGTTGCCTGAACCCAAGAGGCTGGCATTGGATTCCAGTGCAAAATTCTGGATGCAACCAGATTTAATTTTTGTTCCAAGTATGCATGTGCATTAAACACCAATGCAAATTGATGCATAGTTCTTCTGTCATTGGGAGCAGGTCGTCGTACGACATTAAGGATTTAAGAAACGTAGCTCTCAGGCATTGTTTAGCACTGTAATATAATGTTTGCTTGTATGGACAAAGACAGAATACCTACTATGCTTACCAGGAGCCGTATGCGAGCCAGGAGCCGAAGTGGTAGAAAATCCTGGCAAAGAAGCCTGCAAAGTTCTTTCTTGATCTTGACAATCTTCACCTTGGGCAGTTTTAGTATCTTAGTATCTCAAATCCTAAGAACTGTATTTGTTGTGCGAGTACCAAGGTTCACCACAAATCCTAGAGACTCCAGTAGATGTATCACATAGTGTGTCTAAAAGAGTAGTGTGGAAGTTGCCATTGGGAATAGGAAAATGTTGTTCAAGTAGATAATACACCTGATCCCACTAAGCCAAATGTGAGCCATAACAGGTGTGAAGAGCTAAGTGAAACACCAAGGGGTAGAGCAGAAACTGAATGGCAGACAGGTGAACTACCATGGATGACATTTCCATAAAAAGTGCAGGAACTGTTGGCTCTAAAGATAAACGAGCAACCAAGATGTAAGTGTCCTCGATATCCTTCTTGAAGCAGGTCTCTGAATAGGTGAATTCCCTCAATTTTGAAGTGTCTGTATTGAACATGTACGTTGAGGCACCTGAGATTGATAATCAGATGCTTATTTCCTGTATTTTTACAAACCAGGAATATGTTACTGTAAACCTTCCAATGCTTGTAGCAGGTTGGATGGTGCTTTTCATTTCCAATGTGCAAATCTCTTCATTTATGAGATGAAGTTGCTGTGTCTAGACCTTGAGAGGCCAAAGTGTGATCCATTGAACAGGGAAAGAATGGAATTTGATGTGCTATCCATTCACCATTTGTAGGATCCATGCATCGCAAGAAATGTCAGTCCAAGCCTGGAACAAATGGCAGAGTTGAACTGCAGTCGGATATTGGAAAGAAAAGTTTATGTAATCTGGACTACCCGTGGTAAATTTGGCCCAGCCTTGGGCACATAATCCCCATTCTCTATCAGAACTGCAGAATTCCTTCACCAAAGACTCTCTAGGTAGGAATGTGTCCAGGAGAGGCCCTGTCCCCAGAGCCTGAGGGTCAAGGAATGTGTCAATATCAGCCGGATTAGTGGACTCTAAGCTGTAGTGTGGGGCTCACCTACAATGGTCTCAAGGAAATAATGGGAGTTTGTTGTCCTTAAACACCTCATCCCCATCAGAGGCCAATCTTTCAGCCTGCCATTCATCAACAATAAACAGGGTTTTGCATGCTCTCCTGTCCTGCTGATGCTTGCTGCCAACTAGGTAGATTTTAGCTATGGGCCCTGTGTGGAAGAAGAGCTGCAGCGGAATAGACAGAGGGGACAATATTTGCCTAGAAGGAGAGTGCTACAGTGGGATAGGCAGAGGGGAAGATACCTGCCTGGAAGGAGAGCTCCTGAGAGACCCCAGTCAAGCTTTAGAAACTGGGGAGGTAGTATTCCAGGTCCCTTCAAGCGGCTAGGAAGCGGATTGAGCAGAGGTACTCAGTCGAAGTACAGGAGCTCTGTCACAGCGGAAAGTGATGAAATACATCTGAATTAGACCAAACTAACAGTTAAAATCCATTTAAGTAAGGCAAAGTATACTAAGAGTACTAGAGTAATATAACAGGGTACAGAAATAGTGAGGAAACAAAACACTCTATAGGTGTATGGAGTAGCAAAGAAATAGGAGGTTCTTTCAGTTGTTAGGTCTTATATAACTTCTCATTGTTTTTTGATAGTTTTTTTGTATACCTGTCATTGTTGTTATGGAGTTTCAGTAAAGAAATTTAAGGAAAATAAGAAGCCCTCTGTCAGGTACACAACCGAATATGATGACAATTGACAAAATCATTGATCTGAAACCATTTTCCGGTCTTGGGATGCGTGAACTGAGTTCCAACTGTAACACTGTTACAATTGGTACAATATCCACATCTATGCATCTCACGTACCAGTATACTATCCTTTTCTTAGATGGTGCCACCCAGGACTTGATGTTTTTAGATTTTTAGTAGGCTGTAATGGAACTCCCCGTACTCCAACCGAGTACCTTCCGTTGATGGATGCTTCCTAGCCTGCGCCGAGGACCACAAGCACAGCACCGGACACCACAACCACCGCAGACTCCACAACCGCCATAGCTTAACTGGAGTCTTGCCGTCTTCTGTCCATCCTGGATCAGCTTCTGTCCTCCAGGACCGTGTGGGGAAGACCTCTCCTCCCGGAGAGCGTAACAGGAACAGCTCTTAAAAGAGCTAAGTGATTAAAGCTCAGGGGAGCATGCAGAGCATAGCAATCCCCAGTGTGAGTATAGACAAGACTGCGTGTTGAGGGTCAAGAAGATCTGTGTTTAATTAGCACCAAAGGGCTTTCTTTTATGGAGGTCTTACACATACAGGACCACCCACAGGGTTTTGCAGAACAACCAATAAACACGTAGTATACAGTACAAACACTCCCATCAACTACACACAAACCCTCCCCTCTGCCTGTGATATAATTACTGAACACAATGGGCTAAAGTAATTATCACAGGCAGGAAAAATGTACTTTTTACACATACACTGTAACTTTAAAAATATACATTCAATCTTCATTGAATGTATGTAATCTTCATTACATATTCGAACTCAGCACACTTTGATTACAAACATATCCAAAATTCAGCCAATTCCATCCAGAGGTTAAAAAGTTAGGTGGAAGTCCTTTATGACCGACCGCAAGCACATTTTCCTGCCCAAAACAGTTCCATAGATTTGGGCTGTGTGGTCGGTCTATTTTACACAGAAAAATGACTAAGTCCCATTCGAATGCACTAACGGGGCCGTTCGTGCATTTAACTAAGTATAGCACTGAGTTCAAACTGCCGAATGGGACTTAGTCTCTGTAGCTTAAAATTGAGTGTAGTAGAAGGTAAGGGTCAGTGGTGTTTGTTGAAATGTGTAGCCGATTTCAGTTCCATGGATTTGGCTACACATACCGCTGACTTCGTTCGAATGAACAAAGATGGCCGTGTTGGTTTGCACGAACTGCGGCCACCCAGCGGTCGGCAACTTACCTACAGTAGGCTCCCAACCTGGGAAGTAAATTAGCCGCACGCTTCCAGTTCTGGGTGGTCCGCCTGTGTGGTACTTGGTTCAGTAAGCCCCATTTACTGAACCAAGTGGGAGAAAGCCATAAGAAAAGTATTTTAAAGGTCTGGGGACATAGTCTTAAATGGGCAGTGTTCCCAAAAGTCACAATATGTCCCCAGACGGTTGTTAAAGGGCCACCACGGTCCAATAAAAATCCATAAGCCCCAACGCTGTTCTTAAAGGGCCATACCCAGCAGGGCCATAATCATGAGGAAGGAGGCTGGCAATTAGGCTTCTCCATAAGCCAAGGACACAGGGCAAATTGTCACATAAAATCCCAGTTACAAACGGTAGTTTGTAACATAGGCCATGATGATTTTTGGTTTGTATAGATCCTTGATTTTGGGATTGCTTTGTGGCATGTACCAGTGTTTATTCATAACGTGCTTGATGAATCATGATTTACCTGAATTGGTAGTGACACAAGGGGTATGATTCAAGCTCTCGTTTACCAGTTTACAGTCGTGTGACTTTTTCCAGTGAATCCTGCAAGTCACTGGGACTTTAACCACCATTTTATCTCACTCATCTTTTGTGGTTGAACATCAACATTTTCTTCCTAAGAAACAATATGTTGAGAGTTGGCTGTAAGGAAGTCCCTGGATCATGTTAGAAGGACGTCTTGGATTGCACTAATCATGATCTTGAGGTTGCAATTGTGATTTGGGTTGAAAGCATGGTGCTCTTTGGTTTAGGAGGGATCAGAGTCACTATGAGGCAGAAGTAGCACAGGGTGGATGTTCCCTCCCCCTATTGGATATTCTTGAGACACTCCCAGTCATGGTCATGTGGCCACTAGTGGACTTGTCTTTGTCAGTGTGGGTGCCCACCCACCGCCCTGCTGTAAACAACTTGTATTTATGCAGAAGTATAGAGCCACGGGCTACACAGTTCGGAGTAAAGAGTAAGGTATATTTAATTTTGGTCCAATAGACTTTCGTCTATTACAAAGATACAATGTTTCGGTCGTGAGGCCTTAATCATATATGAACGCTCAGAGTGGAGTACACATATATATACCCAAGGGTAATACAAAAGCCTGCCCCCTCCTCAGTCCTAATTCACAGCTGTGAAAAAAACTGGAAAATGTGGTTGCAATGGCAACAGAGCTCAAATACAACCAAAAAATTTAAATGTAAACTAAGGAATGGGCACAAAAATTATAACAAAATAATAGGAACTAGGAATAAAAGCTACAAACTACAGAAAATACAGTGTTTAGGCCATTATTGCAACAGGAGGAGGAATAAGAGACATAATGAGAACTATACAAAAACAATATGATAGTAGTAACCCAAAATGGAGGGAACATAACTAAAAGTAAATAATGCATAAAAACTTGCAAAATGATCAAAGATTGCATAAATAAACATAAAGTTGCATAAATTAACAAAAATAAATCTGACAATGGTCAGAAAACGGTAGAAACCTATGTTGGCAGTCTGCCAAAAATCTTGTCAATGAGTTGAATAGTAATAAACAAACTGTTGCATAAAACTATAAGAATATACAAATGTAGAGAAAGTGGAGGAGTGCAGATACAAAAATCACAACTAAAATGGCTGGTCAGGCATAAAGCAGAATGTAAATCAATGCAGAGAGGAATGAAGGCTCCAAGCAGTACAGGTAGACTGAAACAGAGGCATACCTAGGGTCTCTAGCTCCCCTTGGCGAGAAGCTGTATCGGCACCTACCCCCCACCGCCAAATGTATTTGTACTTACATGACCTGCCCCAGCACCCAGAAATTACCCCAGCACCTAGATTGCTCTCACAGGACTTGCCACATCACTTAAGACTTACACCAGCACTGAAATTGCACACAAAGGCCTTATCACTTATATTGTACTCACAGAACTTGCCCTAGAACCCACTCCACTTATAGGACTTGCCACATCACCTGATACTTACCACAACACTGAGATTGCACTCACAGGACTTACTACAGAACTGAGATTGCACTCACAGGACGTGCCCTAACTTCCACCTCAGCACACAGATTGCACTCACAGGACTTACCCCAGCTTTTAGATTTCACTCACAGGACATGCCCTAGAACCCAAGACTTACCCTAGTTCGTACACTGCACTCACAGAACTTGCCCTAGGACTTCTAACAGCCTTCTTGACCCATGGTGCAGGAGGGAAGAGATGACGGAAAT
This sequence comes from Pelobates fuscus, assembly GCF_036172605.1. Taxonomy (NCBI): domain Eukaryota; kingdom Metazoa; phylum Chordata; class Amphibia; order Anura; family Pelobatidae; genus Pelobates; species Pelobates fuscus. Next base: position 134,652,723 of record NC_086319.1, on the reverse strand, counting down.
GAGATTTTCGGCGGAAAGAAAGGCAACATCACATTGCCTGCGAAAGTGCTCTATCACACTGTTACGGTTGCCCCAGGCTAGCTGAGGTTTGGACCGCCTAGATGTCCTTGTCCCGAGCTTGTAGAGAGGTGAAAAGTTTTCCTTCAGCAACTACCGATATCCCTGGAAGTGTAGACTGTTCCTGGAGCTCTGAGCGGAGCTAGTAATTATCATTTCCCTACAACACGAGTTAAGGCTGCGAGTTGAGGGTAAGAAGACTGGTTTATTGAACAACTTGCATTTCTTTTATACACATTTTCAGGCTGGGGCACACCCCTCTGGACCTGATGGAACACAGGGACATAAGGAACATAAACAAATCAGAATAAAGTGCATCTTTCTGAACCCTCCCCTCTATCCTGGAGATAATTGGCTTAAGTGGCCGTAGTAACTTAATTATCTCCAGGTACAGAAAAAATTCTTAAGTTGAAACTGTAACAAAAACCGCATAAAGATACATAACTCAAACTATACAATATTCAACCCCTATGTTCAACATATCCCGATAGCTTGGATCTGAGCGCTCAATATGTCCGAAGCTCAGATCTCATGAATACAGTTTAATCGTCATGGGGTTAAAGTTTCCCCAATGGCCGTTCGGTATAATTCAGCCCATGAGTAGTTCCACGATTTTTAGTCATAGGGTCGGTCTAGTTTTGGGAGCATGAAAGCGGCGAATGGCGCTGCGTATGTTTAAAAACAAATGGATGAAAGTCTGGAGGTCCCAGCGGGGTTCGTGTAAAATAGTGGGTGAAAACAGTAACAAGCGGTTGACGACAAACCTCGCTGGTCGTTCGGCAGTTAAACATGTTCGTTCATACAAACGACGACCACCCAGCCGTTCGTCAATTAAGCTGCTGTTAACAGCAAACCGCAGCTTCTGGGTGACTAATAAGTGGCACACTCTTCATGCAGGGTGGTCGGTCGTTCAGCATTTTGTTTGGTGGTTTGAAGGTGAAAAAGGTTAACAAGGCAAACTGCACTTTCTGGGGGACTAATAGGCGGCACACTCCATATGCCGGGTGGTCGGTCATTCGGTCAAACGAAAGACACAGTTAATTGCTTTTGGTTTATTTAGAGGAAAAGAACAGACACATTGTAACAAGCGGCAGACAGAGGGTATTTGTAACACACACTCTTACATATTTCACTTTTGGTGTCATGTACCTTTTCTTTTGTTTTTTGGTACTGTTTATCTGTGCTACCTGTGACCTGTATAAACATTGGTAAATCCTAGACCACGCAAACTAAAATGACTTGTTTCATTCTCCTGCAAACAGTATGTAATCCTGTGTACATACATATAATTTACTCAAAAGCTTCACTTTAAGTTACTTACTGTCTCAATAGCAATATCACTGTCTGGAGTGTCCGCTCTGCTCACTCCCTCAGTCCCTATGAAAACTGCAGTATCAGTCAGGTAGGTAGCAGCACTGCCTGCTCCACTGACTCCATAGTCCCTATGCAGGTCTCTCCCCCTTCCATCTATGTCTATTCGACCCCTTCCACACATGTCCCTTCTATCCATGTCTCTGTTCTCCTCCCTTTGATGTCTCTCCCGGCTCCATCCATATCTCCCTCCCCCTTCCATCCATGTCCTCTTAACTCTTCCATGCCCCCTACCCCTTCAATCCATGTCCCCTTCATGTCCTCCTACCCCTCCCCTCCATGTCCCCTATCCTTCCACACGTGTCCCCCTCCATGTCCCCTACCCTTCCATAGATGTCCCACTCCATGTCCCCAACCCTTCCATACATGTTCTTTTCCCCTGCATGTCCCCTACTCCTTCAATCTATTTCCCCATCCATTTCCGCTACTCCTTCCAAACATGTCCCTCTCCATGTCCCCTACCCATCCACACATGTCACCCTACCCCTTTCGCACATGTCTTCCTCCATGTCCCACTGCCCCTTCCACACATGTCCCCCTACCACTTCCATACATGCCCCCTCCCCCTTTCACACATACCTCCTCCATGTCCCCTCAAACATTCCACACATGTCCCTCTACCCCTTCCACACATGTCCCCCTCCATGTCCCCCTTACCCCTTCCACACATGTCCCCAACTATGTCCCTCTACCCTTTCCACACATGTCCCCCACTATGTCCCCTTACCCCATCCACACATGTCCCCATCCATGTCCCCTTACCCCTTCCACACATGTCCCCCTCCATGTCCCCTTACTCCTTCCACACATGTCCCCCTCCATTCCCCCTATCTCTTCCACACATGTCCCCTCCATGCTCTCCTCCCCCTGCCATCCATATCACTCTCTTTCATGAGTGGCTGGCAGCTCCATCCCTCATAGAGTCAGTGCCCTAGGTGGAGGTAGTACTGGCTCTGACAACTAATGATCGATAGTTGTTTTATCTGCTGTTTTACTTGTCAATAAAGAGGAGGGAGGCCTCTCACTGTTGTGTGGCATGCGCTCTGCCTGTGTTAGACTAAGCGGCGGGTATTCACATGACACACTGCGCTCCTACGCTGAGTGCAAGGGGAGGTGCTCTTCTCGTAGTTTAATCTGTGTGCGGTTACCTTATGGAGCTGCGCGCTACCTAAGGGTGCAGGAAGCACGGGCAGAGGGGCAAAAAAATCAGCTGTTTGACAACAGTGGGGGCCGATGTTTTGCCAACCCCTAGGTATGCCCCTGCACTGAAATTATCAGAAACAGAATAGAGTAGAGAAAAGCAGTACCTGACAGAGTAAAGAACATGCTGCCGATGTTGAATAATACAGGGGAACTGTAAAGGAATTGACAATAGAAGAAGCTAATGCACTAGAGCAAATCATGCATCCTGTATCATGGGAGCTGGGGCTGCAATGGTGACGCACAGAAGCTGAAAAGACATCAGCATGTAGAGAAAACTGTCACTAACTCCAGTGGTGCACACAGTAACCATGGCAACCCATAAATAAATCTGAACAGACATAAATGCAAAAGCAAAGATCAGAAAGGAAAGAAGTAATGCACAGCAAAAACAAAAATAGAAAATAAATAAGACAGGGGAGAGCTCGACATTTAATGTAAAGACAGGAATACATGAGGCAAAACATAGCTGGATACAGTATAAAGGAGACATGTACATAGAGTACCAATAAAGTGAAGTAAAACAAATTACATTTTGGAGCATAGGCAGATCAATAAAATAAAAAAACAGAAAATAAGCAATAGTGTAATTACCATGTACTGTAGAAGTCAAGAGGAACTCCCGGACGACCAAGGAATGAAATAGAAGAATAGGGGAAAGGAGGGCAGGCATAAGGGGAGAGGGTAACCAAGTGAAAAAAAAAAGCAGAATAAAAATGTGGGACAAAAACACGGACTAACTAAACTGGGATGAAAGTGATAGCTGAAAATGAGATAAAGCAATCAGCACTGAATACATATACTGTATATCATAACAAAATGGTATAAAAGGAAATATCAAGATGCTTAGTGAAAAAGCTGTATAACTTAAAGGAAATATACAATGTTGAGAAACTACAACTAGAAAAAATAATAGAGGTTGAATTCCTTATTAAGACCACATGGGTGGTGAATGTGCAGTGTATTTATCCAATAATTCTCCTTCCGAATTGAGATTCAAAATAATTGACTCTGTAGATGCCCCACGCCTTTTTTTTCTCTCCAGCATGGTGTGGGGCATCTACAGAGTCAATCATTTTGAATCTCAATTGAGAGATAGCATGTGCACAGTGAATTAGGTGATCAGGTTGTGATAATTTCTTAGTGCAAATAGGGGATTTGTGCTGGTTTAGATGGTCTCTCATTCGCATGGTCGTTACATGGTGTGTACATTTAGAAGGTACACAACGTAAGTTGAATTACAGGTGTAATAGTTCCCTATTTTGTAACATTTCCCAGTCCTAGGGTGTTTAAAGGTTTCCCCACTGATAACATTATTACAGAAACTACAATTGAGGCATGGGAAAGTCCCAAATTTAGGGTTAACCAAGAGCGTTTGTTTGATGTTCGTAAGAGGGGCAATGTCAGCCTTTACCAGGAATTCATAGAGGTTATGACCCCTGCAGTAAGCAAATATGGGAAGACTGAGAAATTCTGGAACAGATGTGACTTTGAGCACTATAAGTAGAAATTAAGAGAATGCTAGTTTGTTGGGTCTTTGAGTACACAAGCTGTCAGACCTATTGAATGAGGTAATTTGTTTGGCTTCATTTTCAAGCAGGGGAGGGGGGGTAACCCCTTTGTTTGAATTTTGAGTTTGGATGGGTCAGAGACATTTCTATGTACCCTGAGTAATTGGCTCTGGGGAGTGAGCGTATAGTAGTTGCTGGATGAAAACTGGTGAAATTTAAGAGACTATTGCATTCAGTGGGTTTAGTGTTAATTAAATATACCTTACTATTCACCCTGCACTGTGTAGCCTATGGCTCTATATATCTGGATTTATATTGGGGGCAGCGAACTTCCCCCAGAAAGCTCTGGTGCATGAAGATACTAGTATGCAGCACTCTAATACTTATGTTATAAATAGCACACGCCTTATTTGTTCTTCTATATTCCCTTGAGCCGAAACATTGGGGGAGTTTCTGGTTTGGTATTTGTACTCTTGTATTGGGACTGCTATTTATCATTTATATATAACTTATGTTCTGTTTTTAACAATCTCCAAATAAGTAAGTGAATATGGTGCTAAACCATTATTACACTCAATATAAAAAAACACTAAACATCTATTCTGAGTGCAATAGTTTCAAACATACTGAGACCAAATACCATGCAAGACATTGTGTTACATTTCAATACTTGGTGTTTGTGACACTCACAATATAAAAAGTATTTCAACTACAATTATTTACAATAAAGTGCTGTTTGACATCTAAACAAAAAGTTCACTGTGACTTTAAATAAACACCAAACTGTGTTACTGTTACCACGAAAGCAAATAGCTTGTTACACAGACACTTGCAATAAATAATAAATCCACTCAGATGGTACATAAATTAAAAAAAAGATAGAAACAAGATACATAATAATATATTGTTTTGTATTAATGTAAGGAATAGTTCAAATAAACCAATACACTCACAAACCATAGGCAAGAGAAAGGTGCTTAGGCTATAAAGTCTCTCATACAATGTTGTAACTTCCAGATGCCAAATGATAACTGGGCAGTATTGAAGATAAATGTATTTATTTGGCACTAAGAAATAATGCCAAAACACTGGGCCATAAGCCCATATTGCCTCTGCACTGTTCATTGTACACTATACCAAAGCTAAATCCAGCTGCCGGCAATGCGGTTATTCGGAGTGCGATCAGAGGCTTCCTAGAGGTGTGGCAGTCATGTCCTACATGCGTGATAAGGCGTTTTGCTGATTGCATGGCTTTCTCAGATCCGCGTGTCTTCTTCATTGCTACATTTTTAAGTTCACCCACTGGGGCATGTATATTTGAAAAGTCTGATAATCCAGTCCTCTGATAGGAAGATTCTGAAAAAGACCCTTATATTGTCAGGATATTTATATCGGCAGACATTTTGTGCTAAGATAAAAATTAAAAGTGTATATTGCCATAGTCACTCAGAACAGAGCGGACTCCATTTTGGATCTTCAGGCTAACAAAGACACATAATTTCTCCTTGCTTTCAGTAACACTAGCCACTAGCCTGAGCTAATGAATGCATTATGTAAACAAGCCAAGTGATAAGCAATGAAGCAGGGAGATGGAATGCTCTGTTTAAATGTTAATAGAATAGAAATCATTTTAAACACAGACACTAGTCACAGAGAAGACTAAGAAATTAATTTTACTTTCTAAATTTTACAAGGTCCCATTGTAAGTAAGGGGTGAAATTGAGTTTAGAAATGTCAATTTTAGAAATTACGATCAAAGTCGTTGCCACAAAGACTGAGGCAAACGCTTTGAACTGACAGCAATTTAAGTTATGGTAGTCATTTTAGATAAGCCAAATGACGTCAAAATCGTCATCAGGAAAAGTTAACTCTTTCCTGGATAGGAAAGTTTAATTAGGCAATTGCACCCTCTATGAACGAACAATTTAAATTGCAATCTGCAGGTTGACCACACCTTCAGTATCCTATTGGTTCTACCAACTAATGACGTACAGAGAGTCTGGCCCTTTAAAAAGTTAGGACAAAGGGAAGAGAGAGGTTAGTTTTGCGCTTTCAGATTCAGACATTCAGAGAGATCCAGCACAAATATTCATTCTGGGACTACCTACTCATCTGATGAGAACATCTACATAACTGGTAATTATGCTAGTTTTATTTAATTAATCTAAATTAATTAAAATCTAATAGCATGATATATGACTGGATAAATCACGGTCAGATTTCAATATTTAGAAATCTTAGTTAACTAAAGAATATATAGTTATAAACATTCCATTCTGCAGGTGGAATTAGGAATAAGTATATATTAATGTGATATTATCACGTGTTAGCATACCGCTGTTTTTATCCAGGTGTATTGATTTGCTCTAAAATAAGATAAGATATCTTTTTAGGCAAATTAAAATTCGGCTTTTGTAAAAATCTGGTAGATTATTCTTATTGGATGGTTCCAGGAAATGATTAATGAGCTGGTTTGAATGTTATTTTAATGGAAAATTACATGAGAATAGGATATTATATGCCTAGGAGGATCTAGCCAGCATTGAAAGAGTTACTCAGTTGATCTAACTGTTAGCCAAGGTTTTACGACTTTTCGCTGTGCTGTGTGAAGTTCCCCATAAATCTTGTAAGTCTTGACAGCTAATGCTGTAGCTTTGTACTGTGTTTAGCCATTGTATTGCATACTTATGTTATACTAAATATTCACTGATTATTATCATGCATGCTGCCTAATATTATTATTATTTTATTTCTCACAATAAATGATATCTATTTTTATAACAAATTGTGATTTTATTTATTTCACTTACATGCAAACGATCTCTAAGATCTAAGAGAATTGAAATAGTGGGCAATTCTCAACTGTATAATATTATCATCCCATAATTATCCCCACAATACAAGGGGAAATGGATCCACCACCTAATCATCAGACCAAATAATGAATACAATATTCTATACTAATGCTACCATTTACATATATAACAAATAACAATATACTATAACAATATAATATTTGGTAAATATTATAAAATATAACTATAAAAGAAGAAATGATTAGGAAACCTACTTGCATAAAAAGAAGAAATAAAAAATATATATTAGAACAAAAAAAATCATAAAAATATTAAATACTATATTTAATTCATATGATTCTAATGTTTTCAGTTTGTGTATCCATTTTATTTCCTCCCTTACTTTATTCATAATAGGATTACCTCCTGAATGCCCAAAGAGACAAGTCCCCTAGGATCTTAATTATGACAATTTTAAAAAAATGTGCCAATACACTATGTTGATCATAACCTTATCATATATTCTGAACATGTTCACTTATTCTTTTGTGAAGGGGTTGAATGGTGTGGCTTACATATTGCAGAGCCCTTGGACAAATATCTCATGTAAAACTCCTCCTTTATATTTTGTCTTCAATTCATTTATTCCTTTTAGAATATTATTTTTACTCTACTTACAGCCCTGGCAATGATTACATGAATAAAAACCTTTTTTTTTTTACTATTTAAAAGATTTTGCTTACAAAAATAACCTAAAAATGTGGACATGCTCAATTTACTCTGTCTCATCAGCTTTGCAGGAAAGAGCAGTGAGTGGTTGTCCGTTCAACCTATTGGAAAATATAATTGGAAAAGCCCTCAAATTGCTATTTTTGTTGCAAATTACCTTGCAATGTCAGGATATTGTTCTTGAGTGATTAACATAATTAAAGTTGGGCCCAGTTTTAATTTGACATAATTTTCTGACATTTGTGCCTTACTGTCTTACTAAAAGTTCATGAAATTTGGTTGGTAGTTGGAAAACAAATAAATTCTCAGAGACACATGTTAACTGGGCTTTCACAGAGATAAAGAGATGATTCTTGAATAAAAGGGCTGATTTATAGAGGTTTGGATGAAATCTGCAGGTATTTATGGTGTCAATCAATGGTCAGAATTTTAGGATTCTTTTTGAATTAGCAGAGTCTCTGGGTGAGTAGGCAGATACAGAAGGAAAATTATAGGCAGAGTCTCAGACCAAAGTTATGTATGTTATGTTTGCAGAACGTCTGCCCTAAAAGTAGAGTGCTGTGATCTGAAATAACTTTTTTTTTGTCCTAATCTGGATTGAGGTGTATACTATTTTAAAATGATAACTAATATTGTTTTCTCTTCTAAACAATATGCTGTTGCCGTATAGAAAATATATTCAGAATTAAATGCCACAAATTCTTTATTCAATTTAAAAAGAACATTTCATTTATTTTGGTTGTAATGCTGTTTGTTTACATTTTTCTTTTCTTAGATACCACAAAAGAGGTGCTTATAATGTGGAAAATGAAGAGAAATTTAAGTTGGGAGTTGGTGTGTAAACAATTCTGTCTACACTTTTTAAGCAGTTCTGAAAGTTCACATTTGGATTCAACACCTTATAGACTTCTGACATATGAATTGTTTTATTTTCCATAGTGCTGTATTGTATGCCAAGCAAAGTCTAGGATCATGTTTGTTTATAACAACCTCATTTTAACTAATTATATGATTGGATAATTTAATACCTTTATTTGGATGTAGATTTGTTTTGGAACTAACATTTAAATTGTGTTTATTTTCTAAATTTGAATTCTTAAACTAGAATTTGTGATTTTCTAAGCATTTTATATAGGTATTCACAACACAAAAATGCTATTCCATTTTTTCCATAATGCACTTACAAAATAGAACAAACTTTCTATGTGGGTTTAGGCATCCTAGTAAAAATATGAAAGAATAGGACTTTCGTTTTAGTTATAAATACAGTTGTTCTACTAAATTCTACTTTTGTGTGAAAAAAGACCCTGGTTGTATGAGCCTGTAAATGAAATAACAGCAACTGCTCATCCTACAGGCTGAGCAGTTGCCATTAAGAACAGGCCAAATATCATATGCTGATGTGGAATGCAGTACAAAAACTTAATTTTGTACAAAAGGATGTCCTCCCAATATAGATTGACAAAGTCCAGACCAAGTCTAGCTTGTGCTATCTTAAATGTCCTTGTAGTATGGTAAGCTTGCAAAAGGTGAAAATATTAATCTCTTAATTAAAGAAAGATTTCAAGGGGGATAAAAAATTTGATAGGAGGGATGAGGTTTCAAGCAACAATGAGAAACTTTGCAATGCTAGGATGAAATATGTTCACTTGACATCTGCCGACCTATTTGCAATAAAATGAGGAAAGATTTTGTTTGAGAAGATGAAACAGGGGCCATATCTCATATCCTATAACAGACTTATAAAGTTTGCAATAAGGTGTTTATGATTAGAGATGAAAAACTCCTTAGCACAGTGTTTCAGTATTCAGAGCTGGGTAGAAATGAAGTGGATTTGTTTTAGTTGTTTTTTGGAATTGGGCCCAAGAAATAGAGATAAACATCTATTTTAAGGAATTTACAGCTAGGATGGTCAAGCAGTAGGGGTGGAGTGTTAGAGCAATTACCATTTATATTATAGCACCAACATATTCCAAAGCGCTGTAAAATAGGTAAACAAGACAAACAAGTTATAACAAAACACGTTTGAGATACTGGAACATTAGTTGTAGAGGGCCATGCCCAAACACGCTTACAGTATAAATGAATTAGGGAGAAATATACAGAGGAAACTAAGTGATATGTATGTACCTGAGGAATGTGGGGTGTTTAGGAGGAGGAAGCACAGTAAATGAGAGATAGCAGAGGAAGATTGTAAGGGATGAGGAGTTAAGGGCAGAGCTGGTAGGGTTCTGTAAAGTTTTGTGTTTTTAGAGATTTTTGAGGGACAGCAGTGACTGGCTGAGTCAAATGTGCCACAGGGGGGCACCCCTGGAGAAGTCCTGCAGGCAAGAGTCTAGGATGCGGGTGCGAGAATGGGACAGAAACAGGTAATCAGCGGTGCAAAGAGATCAGGCTGGAGCATATCTGCTGAGTGAGAAGATGTAAGTAGGGGCACAATTGTGGAGAGCTTTGCAAGTAAGCACAAGAATATCCTAAATGGAACAGGAAGCCAGTGTAGAGACTGACAGAGGGTTGAGGCATGAGAGTTTCTGGACTTAAGGTAGATGAATCTGCAGAGGCATTCATTACATAATGTAAAGGGGTTATCTGGGCACTTTTCAGGCAATCAGAGGGTTACAAAAGTAAAGGTAGGAAATAATGAGAGCATGGATAAGCATCTTAGTTGCGTCATGAGTGAGAAAGGGGCAAACGTAAGAAATGTGAAAGTGACAGGATATTAATATGCTAAGAGAGGAGTTTGAGACAGAAATGCATACTAAGCATGAGTAGTGTACGGATTTCTTTAAAGTTTTAGTTCTCACATAAAATTGGAACTTACCGAATGTTGTTTTCTTTAAAAATGTTTGTGTTGAGCTTGAGCTATTTTTGGTTTGTTAAGACATTAAGGCATTCATGTTTGCTACACAATTGTAAAATAAGAAGACAGGGTTGAACTTGGAAGGGACTGCTCGTAGAACGTAGATAAGAAAAGTAAGAAACCAGATATAGGTCACGACATTGAACTTAAGAGGAATGGATAAGGAATGTAAATATTCCTGCAGATTATTTGTCTATGTTATTTGTACATTTGAAGACAAAAAGAATAGGAAAAATGTTCACATTTAAAATGGTTAACAATATATATATAGTCATAACATTATCCAACCCCCATTAAAAATCAGGTTTATTGTCAACATTTACAGACTTTCAGCTATTTGCAATGAACAAATCAAACAAAATCAATTTAAAAAGCTCAACATAATGAAAATTACTTATTTAGTCTAAAAATTGTTAAAATCCTTCATGGCAAGCATCTTTAGTACTTAGTATAGCACCCTTTTTCCATTATGACCTGCTGCAAATGAGATGCATAGCCAGTCACCAGCTTTCTGGCAGCATTCCTGAGGAATCTTAGACCATTGCTCATGAGCAATGTTCAGTAATATTCTGGGTTTGCGTGCTGCAACCACATTCCTTAAGTCCCACCAGATATTTTCTATGTGCTTCAAGTCCGGTAACTGTGATGGGCACTGTAGAATTTTCCAAGACTTCTTCTGGAACCATTCCCTGGTGGAATTTGAGGTATGCTTGGGATCATTGTCTTGTTGGAAGATCCAATGATGCCCTAGTTTCAGTTTCTTTACGGCATTACGTTTTCTTCTAGGATTTCCTGATAATTGAATGAATCCATCCTGCCTTCCACACGCTGTAGGTTTCCACTGCCAGCAAAGCAGTCCCAGAACTGAAGACAAAGTGTTCTTTTTAGAGTATGCTTCATTCTTCTTCCTCCAGACAAACCACTTACCCATTGGGCTGAAAAGTTCCAGTTATGTTTTATCACTTCACATAACATAATCTCAAAACCTCTGAGGCTTATATACATGATTTTGAGCATATTGGAATTGACTTTTTTTTGTGCTTTTGGGTCAGTAGTGGTGTATGTCTTGGAGTTCCCACATGGAAACCTTCTGCGTTTTACTGTTCTCACTGAAACCTTAGTGCCTGTTGCCACCAAGTCTTGCTGCAGGTCTTTTGCAATCACTTGAGCGTTTTTCACAACCTACCTTTTCAGAAATCTGGTTGCAGCCATTAATAGCTTCCTTTTTCTGTCTAATCCAAGTAGTATAACCAGTGGCGTACTAATGGGGAGAAGAGGGAGGCTTCACCCCGGGTGCCACTCAGTAGGGGGGTGCCATGACTAGTGCGGCATTAGAATGTGTCACACATGCAGAGACAGGCAGCCGCAAACTTCAAAAGTGACGCAAGTAAGAAAATTGGAGACTGAGCTAATCGCAGTGGGGCCGAGCCAAATCAGCCGTGGGGTGGAGCTAGGTCTCCACCAGCTGCTATTACTGCTGCACATCGAGGGGAAGCAAGAAGGAGTCCCTGCTTCCCCAACTACACCCCAGGGACTGAATGCACTCGTCCTCCAGCCCACGCTGACTGTAAGTAAGAGAGTGGGTGTGTGACTGGCTGCCTGTAAGTGTGTGTGTGACTGTCTGCCTGTAACTGTTTGTGTGTGACTGTCTGCCTGTAACTTAATGTGTGGCCCAGGCGGTTATACTGCGCAGGCCGGGGCCGCAACACATGGCTGGCCCTCCGACCCCAGTAGTTCTGCCACTGCTCTGGTTGCAGTGAGACCATGGTCTTCATACTGGACCCCACAACCCCTTGCAGTTAGGCTTCAACATCAGGTGGCCACTTACAGTACAGAATTTACAAACAGTATCTCATAGCATGCATTCTCTTAGCCTGACAAAACACCATGAGGTAGCACCAAAATGGCCCTGCAAACTTGCGGTTTGTGCAAAACAAATGGGGGGATCAGACCATCCATCACAGCGATGATCTCTTTTCTTAACTTTGTGGACCATTCTTTTGACTTGGTCATATTTCTAACATGTAGCCAAACGTGACACTCAGCAAATCTCTAGAAAGTTCAGTTATTTCACATGTTCCAGCTCAAGCACACCTGGTGCAACTAATGAAGCTCTTGATTAGTTGCATCAGGTATGCTTGAGACAACACCCGTTTTGCATATGTGCTGTTGGGAGGGATTCTATTCAGGGGGTTGAATAATTTTGAGACTGGAGAAGTCATTATAAGTTTCATTTTAAGTTGAATTTGGGGAAATTTCAATTGCATTTGTTTAATTTGTTCACTGCAAACAGCTGAAAGTCTGCAAACCTGACTTTCAGTGGGGTTTAAATAATTTTGATTTCAACTGTATGCATATATTAAAAAACAGAAGCCATTTTTTTTTTAAAATACTTGCACAGTCAGCACACTGTAGTTGCTAAGGTGGCAAAACTGCCATGGCACATCCCTATTGCAAGTAGTCAAACAATAACAATTTGACTTCTTAACTGGGCATTTCTCTCCAGAAGTTCTCGGTTTGAGCTAAGCCTTCTAGTACAGGGCTTGGTTCGTTGGCTCAGAGAAATCAGCTGACAACTGAGGGTTTAGCTCAGTAGATCAAACAAGAGTTCTTGCTTAGGAGCTTCCAGCTCTCTGTCCTCAGATGAGGAGGCAAACAGCAGAAAGTGGAAATTTTAGAATGGTTTGACTATTTACTATAGGGAGGGGAGCCTGTCATCATAACCAGTACAGCATGCAGTGCTTGAAGTGTTCGTGTAATGGTTCTAAATATATCAATATTTTTTCACATAGAGTGTAAGCGTTTTTTGTTTCTGTTTATTAATATTAAGCCAAACTGTATGGTTCAACTGTATTTCTATTCATGCCAATACTTAAATGCATATAAATTGTGTAAATTCCACTCTGTAAAATGTCGAAGTGATAATTTATTCTTTAAATCCTTTGCCCACTCTAAAATCTTCATATTTTGTCATGCACTAGTTAACTAGTAGAAATTACCCCTGAACTGATAATTTATTTTATAAATCCTTTGCTCACTCTAAAATCTTCAGATTTTGGCATGCACTAGTTAACTAGCACAGTAGAAGTTTACATTATGCCTACGACTAAACCATGTAATTACAGATCTTGCCAGCACACAGTAAATCTTCTACTCTAAACCCTAAGGCACTAGAAGCTTAAATGGACAGTTTAGGCTGCTTATGGCACCATAACACTTCACTTAAAGGAGTTCCCTGGGTGCACTCTCACCTTCAGGGGTTAAACTGTTCTTAAAGGGAAACTCCAGTGCCAGGAAAACGATCTGTTTTCCTGGCACTGGAGGGTCCCTCTCCCTCCCACCTCCCACTCCCCGGTTACTGAAGGGCTGAAAACCCCTTCAGTCACTTACCTGAGGCAGCTGCGATGTCCCTCGCCGCTGTCTCCTCCTCCGCGACGCTCCTCCTCTGTATTGCGTCGGCCGGTGGGCGAGACTGTTTCCGCTGATTCAATGCTTTCCTATGGGGAAATGAGCGACGCTGGAGGTCCTCACACAGCGTGAGGACGTCCAGCGACGCTCTAGCACAGGTTTCCTGTGCTATGAAGGAGGAAGTTCCCTCTAGTGGCTGTCTAGTAGACATCCACTAGAGGAGGAGTTAACCCTGCAAGGTAATTATTGCAGTTTAAAAAACTGCAATAATTACACTTGCAGGGTTAGGAGTAGTGGGACTTTGCACCCAGACCACTCCAATGGACAGAAGTGGTCTGGGTGCCTGGAGTGTCCCTTTAAACAGTTTAACACAAATTTTTCCTCCAGTGCCAGTCTCCACTCACCCCAAGCGACATCTGGCTTCTGAAATTTCACTCTCAGGATTGCAGAGTGCTGCCGAGCATGGTCACCGCTGATTGAATCAATTACTTCACGTTAACAAAACTGGCTTGCAAAAGGTACATTTCCCTTTAACAGTGGCCCGTATTGGCACTAGCCAATGTAAGCCTCATATGTTAAAGAATCACTACTGCACAATAATCACTGCATCCAGCAGGTGTAAAATAAAGAGGTGGCGATTTCTTCATTACACAAATACATTTAGTTAACTATAGGGATAAGTAAACATAATTTATGAAATCCTAGAAAGTGGAAACTCCCCTTTAAACAATATAATTTGTCCACTGATTGGACACAGTAATGAAGGGGTTCACATTTAATTTGCAGGGACTGAAAGCTTTGTGGATTAGTGTGCACCTGCGTTTTATCTCAGTTTCCTAGTTTTGTATATAATAATTGATTTTACCAGGTGATTATTTAACAAATGCAATAAAGCATTGTATTAACTCCTGCGATAAACGTGTGCAATGTCCAACTTTTGCAATAACATAAATCCCTAAATCTCAAATTGAGGAAATAAGAACTTATTCTTTATTCTTATATAGATATAAATGGTAAGAATTTAAGAAGGATTTCTGATACAGTGCTATTGTAAAAGTCCTTAATATTGTAAGTTATTTTCCATCCACGTGAAATAGGAAAGTATGTAATGCCTTTATCTACAATTTATAAATATACATTCAAGTTTATTTGGTAAGCATTTCTAATATTTTGTGAGTCCCCCTTTGCAGAGGCATCACACATTTGTAATATTGTGTGGAGGCCATTAGAGTATAATGACCTTATTGTTATGTTCATAGAGCCACCTTTAATGGCACTTCCTTGTGACATTGTGTATTACACAGGCAGGCATTGACATTTTAACAATTTACAACTATTATAATTATTAAGTGGACCAGGCCCGGACTGGCCATCGGGCACACCGGGAAAATGCCCGGTGGGCCGCGGTGGCCATGGGCTGAGGCCGGCAGGGAGATCACAGGATCTCCCCTGCCGGTCTTTGCAGGGCCAGCGCTACCCAAGCGCCGGCCCTGCAGTAGTCCACGGCGGACCGGTGGAGAGATCAAATATCTTCCTCACCGGCCCACATAGAGTATCCTGTGGCCGCCGGCGGGGAGAGAGGAAGGGAGACAGCCAGGAGAGGACCCGGTGGAGCTCCTACTTACAGCTCCGCCGGGTTCCTCTCGCGAGATTCGGAGCATTGCCATGGCAACGCTCGGGGTCTCGCGGGAGTGATCTCTAGCCCCACAGGCTAGAGTTCACTCACCACGAGGACCACCAGGGATGGATGCCAGCAACAGGATTCCCCCCTCCCAGGCTAAAGGTAAACAGGGAGGGGGGAAATAATCACCCTAGTCACTTCAGCCTCACTTGCTCACACACACCCTGCACACTTGGAACTCACAGCACCCTCACTCACACACACTGCAACCCTGACACTCACAACACACACACTGCACCCCTGACACTCACAGCACACACACTGCACCCTGACACTCCCAGCACACACACACACACACTGCACCCCTGACACTCCCAGCACACACACACACACACTGCACCCCTGACACTCCCAGCACACACACACACACTGCACCCCTGACACTCACAGCACCCTCACACACACACTGCACCCCGGACACTCACAGCACACTCACTCACACATACACACACTGCACCCCTGACACTCACAGCACCCTCACTCACACATACACACACTGCACCCCTGACACTGACAGCACCCACACACACTGCACCCATGACACTCACAGCACCCTCACACATACACACACACTGCACCCCTGACACTCACAGCACACACACACACACTGCACCCTCACTCACACCCACTTCACCCCTGACACTCACAGCACCCTCACACACACACACTGCACCCCTGACACTCACAGCACCCTCACACACACACACACTGCACCCCTGACACTCACAGCTTCCTCACACGCACACACTGCTTCCTCACATGCACATAGCACCCTCACGCAAACACAGCACCCACTCACACACATAGCACACTCACGCAAACACAGCACCCACTCACACACAGCACACACATACTGCACCCATCACACACACAGCACCCTTACCCACATAGCACACTCACGCAAACACAGCACCCCCTCACACACAGCACACACATACTGCACCCATCACACACACAGCACCCTTACCCACATAGCACCCTCACACAAACAGCACCCTCACACAAACAGCACCCATCACTCACACACACTACACCCCTTACACACACACACACACTGCAAAATATGCTTTCCTAGCATGTTTTTCTCCTGGTATCCCAACTATGGAGACACCAGAGACAATTTTCAAGCAAACACAGTGCAAGCATGTTATTAAATTTGCTTGCGCTGTGCAGAACAAATACAGGGTATTTTTCTCATGCCAGAGCTCTTCAGCAGAGCTCTGCACATGGTCTACCCTGGAAGAGCATTGAACCAACATGCTCACTTTGTGATGGGGCGTGCTTGTCATTGGTGATGACAAAACACACCCTATCTGGCCCCACCCCCTTTTTTAGTGGGCCGCTGTAATTAAAAAATGCCCTGGCCGAATTTTCTTCCCAGTCCGGCCCTGAAGTGGACTAATGTGTGCCAAGGATATATTTCCACAGCAACCACTAGTCTGAATCACTGACACAAGGCAATATGGATCTGCAGATTTAAATGTTTTACACTAAATACTTATTCTACCGTTAGCATATTACAGGGTTAAGACTATTTTCATCTTACATAGTTACATATATAGTTACATAGTTTCATAGCTGAAAATAGACTTGCGTCCATCAAGTTTAGCCTTCCTCACATTTGTTTTATGCTGTTGATCCAAAAGAAGGCAAAAAAAAAAACAGTTTGAAGCACTTCCAATTTTGCAACAAGCTAGGAAAAATAGTCTGGTTTGTGAATAGATTTCCACTCAATGGTTTGTATTGGCCCAGAATATATTTGTTTAATGTTATATCCCTGCTCAGGCGACGTTTTTCTAAACTAAATAGGTTTAAATTTGTTAACCTTTCTTCATAGCTGATATGTTCCATTCCTTTTATTAATTTTGTAGCCTGCCTTTGCACCCTTTCCAGTGCCATAATATCCTTCTTTAGAACAGGTGCTCAAAATTGCACAGCATATTCAATATGTGGTCTTAAAGGAGCACTATAGTCACCTAAATTACTTTAGCTAAATAAAGCAGTTTTAGTGTATAGATCATTCCCTTGCAATTTCACTGCTCAATTCACTGTAGTTTAGGAATTAAATCACTTTGTTTCTGTTTATTCAGCCCTAGCCACACCTCGCCTGGCTATGATTGACAGAGCCTGCATGAAAAAAAAAACTGGTTTCACTTTCAAACAGATGTAATCTACCTTAAATAATTGTATCTCAATCTCTAAATTGAACTTTAATCACATACAGGAGGCTCTTGCAGGGTCTAGCAAGCTATTAATATAGCAGGGGATAACAAAAAAAATCTTAATTAAACAGAACTTGCAATAAAGAAAGCCTAAATAGGGCTCTCTTTACAGGAAGTGTTCATGGAAGGCTGTGCAAGTCACATGCAGGGAGGTGTGACTAGGGTTCATAAAAAAAGGGATTTAACTCCTAAATGGCAGAGGATTGAGCAGTGAGGCTGCAGGGGCATGTTCTATACACCAAAACTGCTTCATTAAGCTAAAGTTGTTCAGGTGACTATAGTGTCCCTTTAACAGTGATTTATAAAGAGGCAAAATGATGTTCTCATCCCGAGAATGAATGCCCTTTTCATGCATGACAATACCTTACTGGCCTTAGCCACTGCTGATTGACATTGCATATTGTTGCATAGTTTGTTGTCTATAACAATTCCCAAGTCCTTTTTGGGTGTTGTTATCCCTAATTCACTTCCATTAAGGGAATACGTTGCTTGTGTATGCTTTACGCCGAAGTGCATAACTTTGCATTTTTCAACATTAAATTTCATCTGCCATTTGAGTGCCCAGTCCCCCAGTCTATCTAAATCCCTCTGCAGCAAAGTAATATCTTGTTATTATTTTACAGAGTTTTGTGTCATCTGCAAACACTGAAACATGACTTTCAATGCTTTTTTCAAGATCATTTATAAACATGTAAAATAGAAGGGGTTTCCAGAACAGAACCCTGAGGGACACCACTTGCCAGCTCTGTCCAGCTTGAAAATTTACCATTAATGACATCTCTTTGTACTCTATTATTAAGCCAATGTTCTACCCAAGAGCAAGCATTTTCATCCGATTTCCTTTAGTTTGAACACTAATCTATTGTGTGGAACTGGATCAAATGCCTTGGCAAAATCCAAATAGATCACATCCACTGCAACACCCTGATCTTTACTTCTACTTACTTCTTTGTAGAACGCAATCAAGTGAGTTTGACATGACCTGTGCTTCATAAAACCATGCTGATTTTTGCTGATAACATGTTCTTCTCAAGGAATTCTTGAATATTATCCCTTAATAACCTTTCAAATATTTTCCCAGCCACAGAAGTTAAGCTCACAGGTCTATAATTTCCAGGCAAGGATTTTGAACCCTTTTTGAATATAGGAACCACATCTGCCTTCCTCCACTCCTGCGGAACACTTCCTGAAAGAAAAGAATCTTGAAAGAGTAAAAACAGAGGTTCACTTATTTCTAGACTTAGTCCTTAAGTACTCGAAGATGGATACCGTCAGGCCCTGGAGCTTTGTTTATATTAACTTTCTTTAGTTGCTGCAGCACCTTGTCTTGAGTTAACCAATTACAATTATTCTGCAAGTTTTTAGTAGCAATCATTTGCACATTTATTGCCATGGGTTCTTCCTTAATATATACGGAGGAGAAATAGTTATTTAAAATTCCTGCCTTTTCCTGGTCTTCATTAACTAACACCCCCAGTTCAGTTTTTAGTGTACCTACACTTTAATTTTTTATTTTTTTTCGAATTTATGTACTTAAAGAATGCTGTAGGGTTGGTTTTGCCACATTATTGGCTTCCTTATATCTTTTATAGGATGCATCTGATTTGTCCGATTTAAATGCTTTAAATGCCCTTTTCTTATTTTTAATCTCTTGTTTTACTTCTCTACTAAGCCACATTGTTTTTAATGTGTTTATTTTATATTTATTACCCAATGGTACATACTGAGAAATGTGCCTTTCTAATATTTGTTGGAAGATGTTTTATCCTCAGTGTTCTTTTCACTAAAGAGTTTATGCCAGTCAATATATTGTAATGCTGCCCATAACTTAAAGAAATTGGCCTTTTTAAAATGATATGTTTTAGTATACCCCATGTGCTTTTGTTTTTTAGAGTTTATTTCAAAGAACACTATATTGTGATTGATATAGATTATCTTAAACAAACAAATATGTTTGAATGACTATCTGTAACTGTCCAAATCTGAGATGATTAAATTGCGTATACGCAGAAGTAAATTCACACTGACACATGGAGTTCAGGTTAAAGGAACTTCGAGAAAATTTAATGGCATCTGGTTAAAAAGCGGGTATGCAGACCCTTTTAAAAGCAATATTACATCATCATAGAATATCAAGATAACAACAAATAAACAGTATTAATTGGTCTATGTGTTAAGTGGTAAGTTAAATGCCCTCCCATCATGGGATGTCGTCATCTTTGACAGGGATGGGACATAAGATTCAAGCGCCATTGTTGTTTAGCACGAGGCTCGCTCAATGGGAGGGGGAATCTGGCAGCCAGCCATTTTGAGTACTTGGCACCGTTTAGCTTCGAGGTTAGTTTCAAGGCTTTTTTAGTGAATGGACATTTCATTAGTGCAGTTTCTCGTGATCTAACTATGGCATACATTGTTACATATTACAGGAACTTGATAATTCCGGTGTTAGTCATATTCTTCTAGAAAATACATTCTCTGTCTAATATTCTAAATGCTGTTAGGAAAATATGTCATATAATGAAGTTAGATGGAGTTAATGGAGAAATTTAATACAGGTTTTAATAATTCTACAACAGTCCCCCCTATGAAATGTTAGACACTAAAAAGATAAACTTTATTTGTTAATACCAGAAGACGTGTTAGCCCAAAGGCACAAAACCCTATGAAGTAACGGTTCTTAAAGTCTTTTTAGTTCTTCAGAGGGACATCATAAAATAGACAAGCTTACATTACCATATGGACCTGTGTTATCTGGAATATAGGCACAAGTCATGGTGACAGGTAGTATTTTACATACACCCCCCTTCTCAGCTAGAATCATGTCTAAGGCCATTCTGTTCTGGAAGGTCATCTGGGATGTGGCCTGCAACTGTTCGGCCAAGCCCTGGAGGGCATCTCTGGTGTAGTTGACAAAACGTTGTTGGTTGCAATAGATATAATAAATGTAAATCAAAATATTATTATTAGCAGTGACGGTTGGGAAAATGGACTCAAACTTTTCTTTAACTGCAAAATCATCTGGTACCCCCCTTGGCACACCTATGGCATCAATATATATGTATATATGTGTCAAACTTCCCTTTAGAGGGGTGCTCCTTTTTGTGTTCTGAAGCATGAATGTGGTGTGTCAAGAGTACCCTGTCATGCATTATGTGTATGGGCATAATAACCTTGGCTAGGGCACATTTACTTATTCATCATAGTATTAAACCTGTCCCACGCTACATCAGTGTAGGTGGACTCGGATCATTTAGTCAATATTAATATCACCACAAACTCAGGATGGGCAGATAATCCTGAAGAAGCTTGGCGTTTGAATCTCTTTAGCTTCACGAGGTCTCCTTTTGGGGTCCTCGGCTTTCCATCGATGGCAGGTGGTCAGGCATTATTATGGCCATAAAACACCTACTTGTTGATATCTTTTTGTTTTCTAACAAGTCATTTTTCCTTTAGAGTCAAAGGTTTGTCAAAATCAACAAATGTTACTTCCCATGTTGCAGAGAGAGTCTTGAATCTGGAACAGTGAATCCACTGAGTGATCTCTGCAACTTTCACAATGCACTATTGGGTATATGGTCTTGGTTGTCACATTGATGACCGACTAGGCCTCTGGCCATCCTGGCAAAATGTCTATGTGACGAAGTGCCCTTCGCCACTTTGTCCTGGAGAGGCCTGCTTGCCTGCCTCCTCCCCTGCGACTATGGTCCTGGACTATATTGCACTGTAAACCCTGTATTCAGGCATATGGGCTTGTATTAGACTGTCTTTTTCCCTTTATCTATGCTGTAAGTTTGGACTACTAATATAACCTAACAGCCAGGAGATTTAGGCGAATATATTGCATAAGAATAACATTACTGGAGAATACAGCCGTTCGCATGATTTCATGCGAATTCTTTGTGCTCTGAATAGGTGGCCGCCATTTCGGGACTTTTCCACGTGTTCGCGGCCATCTTGCGTGCGAACAGCGGTGTTTGCCTGTGAACGCATGGAACTGAAATCGGAAGCGCAAACAGGCGAATACCGCTAAGACCTCCAGACATCCAGAATTACGCACGGAAACTACCGAACGACCGGCCGTTCGGTAGTTATACTTAACTTAGTATGGGGATTCTAGCGACCACAAAGATGCGAATGGATGGCAAGAATTTCGTCTATTTTACCGTGCGAACGGAGACCGACCGCAAGGCCAAAACTCATGGAACTATTTTCGGCTAGTTGGTCTGTGCGGTCGGTCAAAACTTTGGAGCTCTGTATCTCCCGAACCATCCATCCGAATGGGCTGATTTTTGGACAGACTGTTCCCCTGAACAAGGGCTATTTGGGGATACCAGATTTAAAGCTGTACCCCCTGTTTTTGGGGTACATCCAGAACTTGGGTAAAATAATGTATGTTTTAATTGGGTTATGTGTTTATCTGAGGGGAGGAGACGTGGGGGTGTTACCATGCATGTGATTGGTCAATTTCATCCTCCCCCTGGGAGTGTCCTGTATGTACCTGATCCTAATAAAAAGCAGGCTGGGTGTTCCAGTCCTCAGACCTCTTCTGACCCTCAATACGTAGCCTTGTCTCGTTATTGGAGGGAACTGCTATATCACACTGGGGATTGCTATGCGCCGCATATTCCCCTGAGCTCTTAATCACTTAGCTCTTGTAAGAGCTTGTTCCGGATACGCTCTCCTGGAGGAGAGGTCTTCCCCACACGGTCCTGGAGGACAGAAGCCGATCCAGGGTGGAAGGAAGACGGCGCGGCTCCAGTTAAGCTACGGCGGTTGTGGAGCCTGCGGTGGTTGTGGTGTCGTCTGCAGTGCTTGGAGTCCTCTGAGAGCGCTAGGAGCATCCATCAACGGAGGGTACTCGGTCGGAGTACACGGAGCTCCGTTACATTGGTGGCAGCGGTGGGATGGCGTCCTAGTGCGAGGAGAAGCAGCTCAGAGACACTGGTAACGTTTGGAGTTACAATTGAGGGCAACGCTAGCCATTGGGCAGCGCCCCTGGCTACAACAGGATGGCTTCCCTAGGGCGAGGAACAGCATCCTGGGAACACCCAGCAAAACTGGACTATTGGTATAGTCACGTACAGTTTGACGCTATGCTGAAGCGGCGGTTGGATGTCTACGGGTCCCTTCTAACCGAGGAAATGGTACCAAGAATAAGGAGAGAACTGGCGGAGTATCTGCAGATGGAAGCAGAATATCGGGCAGTGAGGGCAAAGTATTCCGTCCCTGCGCCCCAACAACAGCGTGAGTTACAGGGGGCCGAAGGGGTCGTCCTTTCCCCCCAGCAGCCGTGTGTCCTACAGAGAGCAGAGACAGTTGGTCCCTCTCTACAGCAACAGGACCATGGTAAGGGAGTGGAGACAGGCGGTCTCCCTCTCCAGCGGCAGTGTGTACCCCAGGGGGCCGAAGGTGCCGTCCTTCCCCCCCAGCAGCAGTATGTCCTACAGAGAGCAGAGACAGTTGGTCCCTCTCTACAGCAACAGGACCATGGTAAGGGAGCGGAGACAGGCGGTCTCCCTCTCCAGCGGCAGTGTGTACCCCAGGGGGCCGAAGGTGCCGTCCTTCCCCCCCAGCAGCAGTGTGTCCTACAGAGAGCAGAGACAGTTGGTCCCTCTCTACAGCAACAGGACCATGGTAAGGGAGTGGAGACAGGCGGTCTCCCTCTCCAGCGGCAGCCTGTGTTTCCAGGAAAGGAGCACAGCACCCCCTCTCCCCAGCGGCAGCTTCCCCCAACAAGGGGAGACACCAATCCTCCAGACGGCGCAGATGGGACCGTGGTCTCTGTGCCTGACCTACAGGGATGCTGGACAGCCTTTCCAGATCCCCAACTACCCTCACCGGGACACCCAGAGGAGGGGGTAAGGACAAATTCCCCTCCCCAGCTAACTCCTAGCGTGGCACCAGGGTTAACGGAGGCGATGCTAACCCCTCCTGACGTCCATGTTCCCTTGACTACTGAGCCGGACTATGGTCTCAGTACCCCAGCGGAAGAGCTGGCAGCTGGACAGAGCGCAGTCGGCCTCTGCCCTACCTTTGTCCCTGGTCCAGAGCCTGATGTCCTGCAGGCTACCCCAGCGGAAGAGCTGGCAGCTGGACAGAGCGCAGTCGGCCTCTGCCCTACCTTTTTCCCTGGTCCAGAGCCTGATGTCCTGCAGGCTACCCCAGCAGAAGAGCTGGCAGCTGGGCAGAGTGCAGTCGGCCTCTGCCCTACCTTTGTCCCTGGTCCAGAGCCTGATGTCCTGCAGGCTACCCCAGCCGAAGAGCTGGCATCTGGGCAGAGTGCAGTTGGCCTCTGCCCTTCAAGTACCCTCGGCATGTGGCCTCATTACCACAGCCAAATACCCAGGTGCAGTGACTGTGTGTTGCGGGTGGGCTGTTCCTGTACTTTGATGCTGTGGGGGGGCTACTCGGACATCTGTTTATTGTGGGTTGGTGGATCGACTAACGGAGGCACTGACCGACAGAAGGTCAGGTGCCTGGTTAGTCTTCCCCCCAAAGGGGAGATGTGTGACGAAGTGCCCTTCGCCACTTTGTCCTGGAGAGGCCTGCTTGCCTGCCTCCTCCCCTGCGACTATGGTCCTGGACTATATTGCACTGTAAACCCTGTATTCAGGCATATGGGCTTGTATTAGACTGTCTTTTTCCCTTTATCTATGCTGTAAGTTTGGACTACTAATATAACCTAACAGCCAGGAGATTTAGGCGAATATATTGCATAAGAATAACATTACTGGAGAATACAGCCGTTCGCATGATTTCATGCGAATTCTTTGTGCTCTGAATAGGTGGCCGCCATTTCGGGACTTTTCCACGTGTTCGCGGCCATCTTGCGTGCGAACAGCGGTGTTTGCCTGTGAACGCATGGAACTGAAATCGGAAGCGCAAACAGGCGAATACCGCTAAGACCTCCAGACATCCAGAATTACGCACGGAAACTACCGAACGACCGGCCGTTCGGTAGTTATACTTAACTTAGTATGGGGATTCTAGCGACCACAAAGATGCGAATGGATGGCAAGAATTTCGTCTATTTTACCGTGCGAACGGAGACCGACCGCAAGGCCAAAACTCATGGAACTATTTTCGGCTAGTTGGTCTGTGCGGTCGGTCAAAACTTTGGAGCTCTGTATCTCCCGAACCATCCATCCGAATGGGCTGATTTTTGGACAGACTGTTCCCCTGAACAAGGGCTATTTGGGGATACCAGATTTAAAGCTGTACCCCCTGTTTTTGGGGTACATCCAGAACTTGGGTAAAATAATGTATGTTTTAATTGGGTTATGTGTTTATCTGAGGGGAGGAGACGTGGGGGTGTTACCATGCATGTGATTGGTCAATTTCATCCTCCCCCTGGGAGTGTCCTGTATGTACCTGATCCTAATAAAAAGCAGGCTGGGTGTTCCAGTCCTCAGACCTCTTCTGACCCTCAATACGTAGCCTTGTCTCGTTATTGGAGGGAACTGCTATATCACACTGGGGATTGCTATGCGCCGCATATTCCCCTGAGCTCTTAATCACTTAGCTCTTGTAAGAGCTTGTTCCGGATACGCTCTCCTGGAGGAGAGGTCTTCCCCACACGGTCCTGGAGGACAGAAGCCGATCCAGGGTGGAAGGAAGACGGCGCGGCTCCAGTTAAGCTACGGCGGTTGTGGAGCCTGCGGTGGTTGTGGTGTCGTCTGCAGTGCTTGGAGTCCTCTGAGAGCGCTAGGAGCATCCATCAACGGAGGGTACTCGGTCGGAGTACACGGAGCTCCGTTACAGTCTATTATAACTAGTGCATATTTGAACCGGCAGCTCTTTGGCACCTGGATATAGTCTCTTGGATTCTTGAAAGGGATAGTGAGAGTTAGCTAGATGCTTAGGATTCTCCTCCTCTTCTGCCTGAGCTGTCCTTGGCACAAATGACACAGGATCGGCAGTAACTGTTGATTAGAGGAGTAATTATAGGTGCTTCAGAGTATTTAGAGATCAAAGAGTTCATGAGGGTCTTGGATAGGTATAAAACTCCATGGGCCCACTGCCCAGTACATGTTTTTGGGTAAACAGAACTTGAGAGTGTTGGAGTACAGCCCGTCTTCAAGGGTTGCCCCTTTCTGTTTTCCAGCTTTGTATTTCATCAGGGTCAGCAGCTGCTTGTCATTCTTTCAGGAGCTTGAGATCTGTGGATAGGATCTACATGGTGAGTACAGAAGTTTCTTCAGCGGACACCCTTCTGTCCACTTCCCTTGGTGCACTTGTGGCTTGGTTGGCAGCTTGGTCAGCTGAGTGGTGCTTCTTCTAAATTCAGTTTTCCGCGGGCCTTCACCTTCAGTATGGCCACTTCTTCAGCAGGAGTAGGGCATCCACCAACTTCTTAATAGCCGTGCTATGCTTAACTGGCGTGCCAGTCGCTGTGTGAAATCTTCTTATCTTCCAGTTTGACATTTTGTATGCCACTGAGAAGGCTGTCAATTCGGCGTCTTCAGCAGATGTGGGTGAGGAAAGTGAAGATGCTTGACGTACCTGATCTTCTGTAGCAACAGCAAATCCAGTATAGTACCTTTCCTCTTCATCCGCAAACAGAGTGGAGTCAGGATCTGGCAAAGCTACTGCATGACCTGTTGAGAGGTATCTTGTTTCTTCTTTCATCTGTTCAAAGCAACCACGAGGAGCAGTAGAAGAGGTATCCTCACCTATTTCTGTGTGAGATTGGGGGTATTTGTCTTTCTATTTACAGTTCTCTTGCTGACCCCCCTCTGTAGAGAGCTGATATTGACTTTTAGTGTTTCATGTTTTTGTTCTAATGAGTCAGGTTCCTTTCATGATATTTCTGGGGACTTAGTGAAGAAAACATGAGGGACAGCCACCTCCCAGTGATGATACAGGTGCCTTACTTCCATGGGTATCTGGGTCAGGACCGCACTATTTCCTTGAGAGTGCCCAAAACAGGTCTTTCATGATGAAGTGTACCTTCACCAGTCTGAATAATTTTTCGTAGTGTGGTATTCCCCCCTGGGAAGTGGCGGAAGAGTGGCCGGAGCAACTTTTCTTCAAAATATAATGTTGTCAGGTAGAGGCAGAGTTGTCTATGGGCGGAGGAAATTGGTAAGGAATAAGAAGGGAGGAAGCATATAAAGGATATAGATATGGTGTTGGGGAGATGGAGGAATGAGTAGCGGATGGAGCGGGAGGGGGAGAAGGTGGAGTAGGAAGGACAGGAGAAGTAGGAAGAGGAGAAGGTGGAGTAGGAAGGACGGGAGGAGTAGGAGGAGGAGAAGGTGGAGTAGGGAGGAGTAGGAGGAGGAGAAGGTGGAGTAGGAGGAGGGGAAGGTGGAGTAGAGGGAGGAGTAGGAGGAGGAGGGAGGAGTAGGAGAGGAGAAGGTGGAGTAGGAGGAGGAGTAGGAGGAGGAGAAGGTGGAGTAGGGAGGAGTAGGAGGTGGAGTAGGAGGAGGAGAAGGTGGAGTAGAGAGAGGAGTAGGAGGAGGAGAAGAGGAGAAGGTGGAGTAGGGAGGAGTAGGAGGAGGAGAAGGTGGAGTAGGAGGAGGAGAAGGTGGAGTAGGAGGAGAAGAAGGTGGAGTAGAGAGAGGAGGAGGAGAAGAGGAGAAGGTGGAGCAGAAGGAGGAGAAGGTGGAGTAGGAAGGACTGTAGATGAAGGGGAGGGATCGGTGGAAGGAGTAAGCGGAGGTGGGCAGGTAAGGGAGCAGACAGGTGATGTAGCAGTGGAGGTGGGCAGGGTTGTGAATGGGTTTGAAGGGAGGAAGAGCAGACGGGAGAAATGGGTTGGAGGGGAGGGTGGTAAAGAAGAGGATGAGGGTGACGAGATCTATAGGACGGTTGGGGGGGGGGGGGAAATGAGGATACATCAGAATTCAAGACTAGGTAGAAATGAGGAGGCAGGTAGGATTCTCTTCCGCTATGGAGGCCGCAAATAGCCCATGTACAACAACTGTTAACTGATCCTATGCTTTCTCTAGAGAAAAATAATAAAAGGCTAACATGCTCATCTTGTCTGAACAGGCCTCGAACGCTTCACTCCGTGGGTGTCCCGCAGTGGCTAACCCACTACTTCTCCCACACCAGACTTGTGCCCGTGGAGACAGACGCTATCCCTGACTCTCCGTTCTTTATTTTATTTATTTCTAACATCTCAAAATATAATTCTTACATACATCACAAATATACATTATCACAATTTTATGTCTCGCAAAAGGGATAAAACTTATTCTACTCTTCACTGATAATGTATTAAAACATACAAAATAGACAAATAACATTGTCTTCTGCGAAATAAATGAAAAAGACAATGAAGATTTTGTTAAGCTTTATAAACAGCTATACATTAATTCACCTTTCTTGTTTTCCAGTTTCTGGCTGTTAATGACAATGTACAATGTAATAGAGCAGCAGGAAATGCTAGCAGAATGCTTGGTTGCATAGGGAGAGGTATTAGCAGTAGAAAGAGGGAAGTGCTCATACCATTGTACAGAACACTGGTGAGACCTCACTTGGAGTACTGTACACAGTACTGGAGACCATATCCTCAGAAGGATATGGATACCTTAGAGAGAGTTCAAAGAAGGGCTACTAAACTGGTTCATGGATTGTAGGATAAAACTTACCAGGAAAGGTTAAAGGATCTTAACATGTATAGCTTGGTGGAAAGACGAGACAGGGGAAATATGATAAAAGCATTTAAATACATAAAGGGAATCAACACAGTAAAAGCGGAGACTATATTTAAAAGAAGAAAAACTACCACAACAAGAGGACATAGTCTTAAATTAGAGGGACAAAGGTTTAAAAATAATATCAGGAAGTATTACTTTACTGAGAGGGTAGTGGATGCATGGAATAGCCTTCCAACTGAAGTGGTAGAGGTTAACACAGTAAAGGAGTTTAAGCATGCGTGGGATAGGCATAAGGCTATCCTAATTATAAGATAATGCCAGGGACTAATGAAAGTATTTAGAATACTGGGCAGACTAGATGGGCCGAATGGTTCCTATCTGCCGTCACATTCTATGTCTCTATGTAATGCACTTGCTGCTAGTAACAGATCTGGAATCAATACACTATAATGCCCAAAGTCTCAACTTATGTGCATATACAATAATAAAATATCTGGGCTTACATCAAAAATTATGGTAGTCAGTCTTTAACCCCTTAAGGACCAAACTTCTGGAATAAAAGGGAATCATGACATGTCACACATGTCATGTGTCCTTAAGGGGTTAATCTTGGAGGCAAACATTATCCAATAAAGACAGATTGGAGCACACTCCCACCTTATCCATTTGTTAATAGTTAGGCTTATAATGTTTTCTGGTTCCTTTTTAATTAGATCAAAACATTTTGAGACCAATCCTTAATTGTATTACCATTAAATTAAATTATTGAAACTCTCTAATGTTTCCTTTAGTAATTATAACTTTCCTGTTCATAATATGTGGGATTTAAGGAAAACAGCATGTCTTAAGATAGGATGAGCATGATAGGAATAGGTCTAGGCAGCCATGACAGAGGCAGGGCAGGAAATGATGAGAAAGGAAGAGACTGGAGGTAAGGCAGAAGTAAGGGCAGAAGTGATGTCACCTTCTGGCCAACCTTCTTTTGTTCTAGGGGCCATTTTCTTTTAGGGCATTTCAACATTACACTATATTATAGCTAATAAAATAAATCAGAGAAGCAACATTCTGTTCGGCAAAATGAAATACTAAACTATGGACAGACTTGACGGATTAAATAAGACAGTTGAAAACAACATACATCTAACAGCCCGTAAAGCTGTCTCTAGAAACATATACTTTTAAAATACTAACTTAACAACTTCTAATTCTTGCATCAGATTCACTCCTTAACCATCCTATCAATTTCTATTGAAATAACAAAATACACAATTAGAATATTTTCTAGCAAAAATTCAATTTCTAACTCTTCAGTAGCCTCTGAATAACTTTCACTGAAGAAACAAATCTGAATCGCAAGCATGCCACCCCCCTCCCTCCTCCCCCCCGAACCTCCGCACACGGAGACTAGAAGCAGGAGAGGGAGGGAGGAGGGGGGGGGGAGCAAGAGAGGAGAGAAACTACAGGCACAAGATTTAACCATGTCAGCACTGGAAGGACAGTTACGTTACAGTGGTGCTCCTCTACCATCTAATGGCTAACACAAAATACAAAAACCCCACAGCATTTAAGATTGGGGTAGGGTGGGGGCCAGGGATGGTGACCGTGGTCAGCTACATTTCGGTCATTACTGACGAGATGATGGGAGTGGTCACCTCCCGGACATAATAATGTAATAATAGGGCGCTGGCTGGGAGAACTTCCCAGTAACACAATTATTATGATATACATACATTCTTAACTCTTTGTGATCAATTTCTTCCTCAACCCAACCTTCCTGCTGAATAGCTCTTGCTACTCTGTACCAGGCTTCTGCTATACAAAGCAAACCAAATATCTGTAAGCTTGCCTTTCTTCTCTGTCAGTAATCTGCGCCAGCTCTCTGGCTGTAATCTACCACATGAAGGTACAGCAATTCTACACACTTTAGCAATCTTTTCAACTCCTTTAACCATCTCTTCACCCTCTCTGTCTTCAACTAGATCACACGCTAACCAGCCCTTACTGGGCTTATCTAACCCCTGACCCATTCCCCCTTTAAAAGGCATCCCAGATATAGAGTAAGAAATGAAACAGAGGGTCTACAATGCTCGACTGCCACGTGAGGGGTGGGTCCCTACGTGCGTCTTCCCAAAACGTAGACTAGTCACTTATTCCGCCTACCCGAGGTAGCCACAGATTGGAGCGAGGTGAGAAGTGTGTGACCAATCACTTCTCTCACAAGAGAAATAGGAGGGGAAAGTGTAAATAACACAGGAAGTAGAGTAAAAGTAAAAGTAAAGTGAAAGTAGAGACAGACACAGGAGTTTGAATGACTCCCAATTAAGACAACAATTCAAATGAAATACAGTGCATGCATCACAGTTCAAATAAATTCAACAGTAATCCCTTTCCTTTACTCATGTGGCCAAAGCCACCTCCCTCAACCTCGTAGTGTCCCCGCTCGGAGAACGACTTTCGTAAGTCTCACTACCAGCGGCCACGGAAAACATCTGACACCGGCCCGAGATCCGTATGCCTCCCCCGTTACAGCGGTCCGATAAACGTGACCACCACTTCCCTCACTCCCGTAGCGCCCCTACGGACCCACCCGTAAGTCTCACTACCACGTGGTGATGGAGACAGCAATGCCTGCCCGAATCCACGCACCACAAATAAAATTGGAATGCCACCAGCCTCAGCGCTCGAGGCTGGAGGGTACCACCTCTCTGCAAGCAGAGCAATGTGCACAATGAGGCTAGCTAGGCTATCAAAGTGACACCATGGGGAATCCCCAGGAAGCAATGAGTCTACACCCCTCCACAGATTCCCCCTCCTCTTTTTCCTTACTGCTGCAGCTACCCAGCACCTAAAAGAGGTAAACAGGCAAAGAAGACCCCCAGGAAAACTTCCACAGGTCCACCCCCCTTTTTCCCTACAGCCACAGCCACGTGGCTCCTAAAAGGGGTAAACAGGCAACAGAGGACCCCCACGCAAACTACCACAGGTCCACCCCCCTTTATCCCAAAAGGGGTAAACAGACAAACCCTCTACCCGGGCACTTAAGCTAAAGACAGACCAATACAAACACACCCAGGTAACAGATAGTCAAAATGCAGGTAAAAAGTATTAACAAATAAGGTATAGGTTCTCTGGGCAAGATATTACCTGTCTTTGATGTCCTTTTGGCAGCCAATCACAGACACTGGGACAGATAAATCACAGGGAAAAAGGAACATACCGGGGCTGCTGCAGTCTCCACCGTGTACTGAGAGGTGATCAATCTCCTTCCTTCCCCCAGGATTCATCCACCCAGCATGTCTTCTTGGACGGCTGCCAAATAGGTCATAACCCAGAGCCCCACGTTGGGCGCCAAATTGATATAGATTATCTCAAACAAACAAATATGTTTGAATGACTATCTGTTCCTGTCCAAATCTGAGATGATTAAATTGCGTATACGCAGAAGTAAATTCACACTGACACATGGAGTTCAGGTTAAAGGAACTTCGAGAAAATTTTATGGCATCTGGTTAAAAAGCGGGTATGCAGACCCTTTTAAAGGCAATATTACATCATCATAGAATATCAAGATAACAACAAATAAACATTATTAATTGGTCTATGTGTTAAGTGGTAAGTTAAATGCCCTCCCATCATGGGATGTCGTCATCTTTGACAGGGATGGGACATAAGATTCAAGCGCCATTGTTGTTTAGCACGAGGCTCGCTCAATGGGAGGGGGAATCTGGCAGCCAGCCATTTTGAGTACTTGGCACCGTTTAGATTCGAGGTTAGTTTCAAGGCTTTTTTAGTGAATGGACATTTCATTAGTGCAGTTTCTCGTGATCTAACTATGGCATACATTGTTACATATTACAGGAACTTGATAATTCCGGTGTTAGTCATATTCTTCTAGAAAATACATTCTCTGTCTAATATTCTAAATGCTGTTAGGAAAATATGTCATATAATGAAGTTAGATGGAGTTAATGGAGAAATTTAATACAGGTTTTAATAATTCTACAACAGTGATCACTATTTCCCACATTTTCCTCATCACATTCCACTTGCTTAAGATTTGACTTTAACTCATGGTTGACATACAAACATACCCCACCACCCTTCTTGTTTTTCCTATCCTTACTAAATAACATGTACCCATTTAAGTTAACTGCCCAGTCATGTGTCTCATCCCACCATGTTTCGGTTATGCCTTATATGTCATATTGTTTAGTGTATGCTATAGACTCTAGTTCTCCTATTTTGTTATTTAGGCTCCTTGCATTAGTAAGCATACATTTAATATCATGAGTCACTTGTACTTCTTGTGAATTATCAACATTACATACCTTCTCTGTTCTGAGCTTGCCCCTCCCCCCGTCTCCACCCACCTTATACTGAGTTTAAGCCCATCTCCTTAGATTGCTATGACCATCCCCCTATTACTTATTTAAAATCTCCTCTAACCTTCTAGCCATCCTATCCCCCAGCACTGCAGACCCTCTCCCGTTTAGGTGCAAACCATCACTACTATAAAGGTTGTACCCAAGCGCAAAGTCGGCCCAGTGCTCTAAAAAAACATAACCCTCCTTCCTGCACCAAGACTTCAGCCATGCATTGACCTCTCTAATCTCCCGCTGCCTTTCCACTATAGCGCGTGGCACAGGTAATATCTCAGAGAATACCACCTTGGAGGCCCTTTTCTTAAGTTTGCTACCTAATTTCCTGAAATCATTCTTTAGGATCTTCCATCTTCCTCTTACTTTGTCATTGATACCAACATGGACCATGACCGCTGGGTCATCCCCTACCAATAATCAATCCACTCTGTCAGCAACATGCCAGACCAGAGCACCCCGGAGACAGCAAACTGTCCGTTGTGCCGATCAGAGCGGCAGATTGCCCTATCTACTCTCCTAATGATAGTCTTGTATATGTCCCAATCTGTTTGAAATTAATAGTATTAGTATTTGCTTTTTACAGCTGCTTCCATTTTTCCTCCTTTTTTAGTGAAATGTGCAAACCATGTCTTCCCGGTTCCTCTCTCAACATATAATTATCGTGAGAGGGAATGAAAGGAGCAGCCATAAGTCTGTCAATCTCGCATACACAACTCTCTCAAGGATCTTGGAGGCAAATGGCAGTAGTGATATAGGGTGGTAGGTGGATGGGGAGTTGGAGTCAAGGTTGGGCTTTTTCGGAATCGGCGTTATGGTTGCATGCTTGAAGGGTGAAGGAAATGTGCCAGAGGACAGGGAGAGATTGAAAATGTTAGTGAGGAAGAGCAAGAGAGGGAGACAGAGTGCGGATGAGATATGAGGAAATAGGATCGAGGGAATAGGATCGAGGGAACAGGTGGTGGGGCGGGAAGACTGGAGCAGAGCAGAAACCTGTTCCATTGTAGTAGGTGCGAATGAGCATAGAACAGCGGAGGGAGTGGGATTGGGTGATGTATTGGAGGGGAGGGAGAGAGGTTACAGATCTCTTCCCTGATTGTAGAAATCTTCTCAGTGAAGTGAGTTGCAAAGTTTTAAGGATCACTATAGGGTCAGGAATACAAACATGTATTCCTGACCCTATAGTGTTAAAACCACCATCTAGCCCCATGGGCCCTGTATGCCGTCATAAATATAGCAAAATCTTATTTGTATTCAAGCCTGAAGCTGTTTGCCTCAGAAAAGCAAGCTGTCTGCTGACATCATCAGAAGTGGTGGCCTGAACCAATCACAATGCTTCTCCATAGGATTGGCTGAGACTGACAAGGAGGCAGATCAGGGGCAGAGCCAGAACAATTTAAACACAGCCCTGGCCAATCAGCATCTCCTCATAGAGATTAATTGAGTCAATGAATCTCTATGAGGAAAGTTCAGTGTCTGCATGCAGAGGGAGGAGACACTGATTGCTTGGATGCATTTTAGGCAGGCATGACCCAGGAAAGATCTCTAACACATCTGAGGAGTGGCCAGTGAAGTTATCACTAGGCTGTAATGTAAACACTGCATTTTCTCTGAAAAGACTAAATAAATTCAATAAGCTGTAGTTGTTCTGGTGACTATAGTGTCCCTTTAAGGCGGACACGGTGGTAAGAAGTCGGGGAGCAACAGGGTGAAGTGTGAAATAAAAGTGTGAAATAGTCGTTTGGGTTCACGGGAGAGTGTGGCTATGAGGGAATTTAAGTAATTTACTTTTGAAGAGGAAAGAGCCAGAGTGTAGAAGTGCAGCATACATTTATAGTGGAGGAAGTCAGGTGCACAGTGAGACTTTCTCCAACAGCGTTCAGCAGTTCTTGAACATTTTTGGAGATATCAGGTCAGCTTAGTGTACCAGGGTTGTAATTGGGAATGCTTGCTGCGTTTAAATGTAGGAGGTGCCATGATGTCTAGAGGATAGAGTGGAGTTGTAGAGGGCGGTTGCAGAGTTAGGGCAAGTGAGATTTGAGATGGGTAAAAGTAAAGTTTACAGTTTGGTGGCGAAATGCTGGCAGTGGAGGTTTCTGCTAGATTGGAGTGTTGAGGGTGGTGGAATTTGGGTATGGGGTATGCTGATGTCAAAGGTCAGCAGATGGTGGTCAGATAAAGGAAATGGAACAGTGGAGAGATTGGAGGTGGTACAGAGATTGGTGAAGATGAGGTCAAGAGTGTTTCCTGCTGTATGAGTTGCTGAAGTAGACCACTG
Organism: Pelobates fuscus; assembly: GCF_036172605.1. NCBI lineage: Eukaryota > Metazoa > Chordata > Amphibia > Anura > Pelobatidae > Pelobates > Pelobates fuscus. Next base: position 134,617,628 of record NC_086319.1, on the reverse strand, counting down.
TGTGAGGCCGAATGAGGAGGTTACAGAGAGCAGATGGGAGGTATCAGGGCAGCTGAGGTTGTTGATTGGGATGTTAAAGTCCCCAAGTATGAGGGAAGGAGTGCTAGAGAAGAGAAAGTGGGGTAGAAAGGAAGAAAAGTGTTCAATGAATAGCCTATGATGATGGCAATTCTTAAATGAGTGGGCTTAAATATGCGGATAGTGTGAACTTCAAAGGAAGTGAAGGATAAGGCGGGGGCAGGGAAGAGAGGTTGAAAAGTACATTGGGGGAGAGAAGGATGCCTACACCGCCGCCTTTTTAGTTAAACTAGAGAGAGGTTGGCGCACACAATGGATAGTTATTCAACAATCTGTAATAAATATAACAGAACCTTCATAGGGCAACATATATGAGGAAATGTTCAAATATATGTATAACAGGAAAAACTCACAATTTAGAGAGCCATATAAGTCGGCTCTCTACTGTAATAGCAGGTAAGAAGTCCCAAAAATACAGATGGCCGCAGTGGTGATGGTGCCCCCAGGAAAAAGGATGCTTCAAGTCCTCCTGGATAAAATTTCAGGAACCAGATAGTAGCTGAAAATACTTCTTTATTAAATAAAAATCAAAATAGCAGCAATAGTGAGTTTTTCCTGTCATATAGGGGTGGCGTCTATCAGCAATTCTTATGAAATCGGCATGTAGTTAAAGTCTGTTCGTTTTAACAAGGCTGATACCTCATTAGATCGGCATATAGTTAGAGTTTGATAATATTAGAAAAACTGATACCTTAGCATTGGGAATTGAGAGATCTGGGGAATATCCAGATTTATCTCTCTTAACCTTTCATACATATCTACATAGAAGAGAGGGAATACATAAGATATTAACATTAAAATCATTCTTGTCACTCTATTATTTATTTAAGTGAATATATATATAAAAATGAATATACATAAAGTGACATATGCTGAGTAGGTGCTTATGAAGTGACTTTTGCTTCAGTGGGAAAATGCATATAGTTAGAGTTGGAGGTAGCATGAATAAATTTAATGAGCATAGAGAGGGTTTAAAAGAAAATTAAATTAAAAAATATATATTAATAAATATTATATGTAAAAAGATTAATATTTTGCATTAAATAATATATGGTTATAAATAATATATATCTATATAAAATGTATAGAAAATTAAAAAGATCAAATTCGGCATTTAGCTCTTTGGGGTGTAGTGTGTCCAAATAGTAGACCCACTCTATCTCTTTTTTGCCCAATTTTTTAATCATATCTCCACCTTTTCAATATTGAGACATCTTAGTAATACCTATAAATTTTAAATTATGTGGGTCATTATTATGTATTTCAAAGTGGGATGATACCAGATGATTTTTAAAGCCTTTTTATATGTTCCTACAATGTTCTCATATTCTTGTTTTCAGGGGTCTTATAGTTCTTCCTACATATTGTAGGCCGCAGGGGCACTCTAACAGGTATTATTATTATTATGATATTTATATCACATTTTACTCACATATCACAAATCACATATGTAGTATATCACATTTTTACTCATGCATGTAATTGTATCTTTAATTTCATAACTTTTATTAGTTTTATTGGATTTAAAAGTGTGTGCCTGTCGATCTTCTTGGTTTTTCAACAGGCCACACAACAATTGCATCTAAAAAATCCTTTTATACTTTTTAAAAAATTATTGAGAACATTAGAGTTTTTTTTGCTTTGTGAAGTTCTTTGTGAGCTGCATTTTTAAATTAGGAGCTCCCCTAAATATTATTTTAGGTTGATCAGGGATAATTTTCCCTAATATAGTATCTTCCTTTAGTAAGTGCCAGTTTTTCTTGATTATCTTTTTTTTATATATTTATTTTATTTATTTAGAACAAATTTTCATACAAGAATAAACAAAGACAATTACATATCGTATATAGTATTATTAGCCCAAATGTAGAGATAAATGTGTTAATACATATAGATGTCATACATTCATCGGAATAAACAATTCACTGATAAAAAAGGTCAATTTATGTACAAACAATAACAATAAATTCCCCCAACCCCATAGAGAGAAAAAAAAGGAATAGAAAATAAATAAATAAATAAACAAATAACACATAATCTGGTATACTTTGAGATGCGAGAAGGGTAACCTAGACCTAGACACTGATTATTTATATAGGGAAGCTATAGAAGTCCAGGGAGACCAGATGTTTGTTATTTTCCTGGGATGGGGATTGAAGATTGGACTCATTTCCATATTATGTTGTAGTTCAATTTGTTTCATAATGTACTGCCAATCCAGAGGGGACGAGGATTTCCATGCTCTAGCAATATTGATTTTTACTGCGAAAAAAATATGGGTCAGAAGACATCTTAAATTACAATCTTGTGTAGGAAATCCAATATTAAACAAAAATAATTGGGGAGTAATTTCATTGATTTTATTAACTCAACCATTTGTAATTTTTTATCGTTAAGCCTAGAGCATTCCCACCAAATATGGTAGAGAGTCCCATCCTCTAATCCGCATCTCCAACAATCTTTCGTAAGAGCGGGGGCTATCTTATGGAGTCTGACAGGCACTAAGTACCATCTATAAATTAATTTAAAATGTGTTTCCAATAGAGAAACATTGTGGATAGATTGTTTTACTAGTCGAGTGGCTTTAATCCATTCCATAAAAGGTATGGACTTACCAATGTCCAATTCCCACTTAACAAAAGAAGGAACAAGAGGGTCTTGTTCCAATGAGTCGAATAGTTTAATAAATCTAGCAATAACCCCTTTCTTTTGACTAAGTGTAATTTGAAAAATTATATGATGTTCTTTAAATATCGATTTGGACATTAGGAAATTCTTTATCCTTAGATATTTAAATAGGTCTCTAGCAGGTAGATTATATTTTAATTGTAGTTGATTAAATAAGGCCGGTTTGTTCCCTTCACACAAATCCGAGATTTTTCGTATGCCTAAATGGAGCCAAGACTTAATATCCAGATCTATCATTACGTACCGCAGTACTTCTACTGGGGTGTCATAGAATATTTTACCTTCCAAATGTAACTTTTTCATAAGTATTTTTGAAGTTGTAACCATATCATTTAAGATGTTATTAGAAGAGAGATCTTTCTCCAAATCACATAAATTTAAAAGACCTATCCATACAAGAATATATAGTTTATACCTATGACTATATTCTTGTTCTATGTTAATCCATGGTAGAATGTTTTGGTCTGAATTGAACTATAATAGCAATTGAGATACCTTACAAGCCTCATGTAACCCCATCACATCAGGAAAAGCTATACCTCCTTTCGAATAACTCCTACGTAGTGTTTCAAATGCAATCCTAGGGGGTTTATTGGCCCATATATAATTAGAGAGTAAATTTTGGAATCGATTGAGTGTATCCAGTTTGGTTCTAAATGGGATTGCCCTAAAAAAATATAAAAGTTTTGGTACCAAAAAGCCTTTAACCATATTTATTCTACCAATCCAAGAGGGTTCCAGTCTCTTCCATTTTATGATTTGATCTTGCAACTCTCTCAATAAGTTGATATAGTTCAATTGTATCGCCTTAGTGATATCAAAAGATATCTTAATCCCCAGGTAATCAATCTCTTCTTTTGCCCATACCAAGTGAAATTGTTTGGATAATATGTCTTTTTGGGCCTTAGTTAACAAAAAAGATAGAATTTGGGATTTTTTCATGTTGATCTTATAATTAGAAAAATAACTATATGTTGCTATGTCTTCTAGCAAATTTGGGATTAAAACCTGTGGATCAACTATGGTGAGGATGATGTCATCTGCGAAAATGGATATCTTGATATCACAATCTCTCATTTCCACACCTTTTATATTAGTATTTTGCCTAATCAGGGTGGCCAAGGGTTCTATTGTAAGGATATATAGTAAGGGGGCCCAGGGGCAACCCTGCCTAGTACCGTTCCTAATTTCAAAGGTTTCTGAATCAAAAAAAGGGTTACTAATTTTAGCTGAGTAATTCATGTATAGTGACATAGTCTTGCACCTAAATTGGCCCGCGAAGCCGAAGCGTCTCAAGACAGAGTCAAGGAATCTCCAATTGACCCTGTCAAATGCCTTTTCGGCATCGAGGGCCATAACCACCGATCCTACCCTGTTTTAATTTATTCTATGTATTAGATTAAAAATCCTACGAGTATTATCCGTAGTGTTTCTTCCCTTCACAAATACTGACTGATCCACGCCAGTCATTTCACTTATAACCTCTTTGAGTCAATTAGATAAAATACTAGAATTTTTTTTATATCTGTATTAATCAAAGAGATTGGTCTATAATTAGTGATTAGAGTGGGGTCCTTATCAGGCTTGGGTATGGGAATAATTGATGCCAACATCATCTCACTTGGAAAGGGAGAATCTATAGATACTTTTACAAACATTTCTAACAGGATGGGGAAATTGGATTAGAAAAGGTCTTGTAAAATATTGCCGGGAAACCATCCGGGCCTGGAGCTTTATTTGATTTTAGATTATTTATAGCCTCAACAACTTCCGTCAATAAAAATGGAGCGTTAAGCCTTTCTAAATTCAAAGCATTAATTTTAGGGAGGTTAATACTATTTAAAAAGCGATCTATCTCTAAATCAGTGGCTTTTACTTCTTCCAAGTTACCGTATATACTCGAGTATAAGACGAGTTTTTCAGCACATTTTTTGTGCTGAAAAACTCCCACTCGTCTTATACTCGAGTGAGTGTCTGTATTATGGCAATTTTCATTGCCATAATACAGACTGGGGGGAGAGGGGGGCTGGCAGAGCTGTAACTTACCTTCACAGCAGCTCCTGTCAGCTCCCTTCACTCTCCTCCGTCCGTGCAGCTCCCAGGTCGGCTTCCTCTGCAACTCTCGCGAGAGCCGCGGGGTCAGAGCGTTGCCACGGGTTACCGTGGCAACGCTCCGCGCGGCCGCGGGAGTTGCAGAGGAAACTGACCTGGGAGCTGCACGGACGGAGGAGAGTGAAGGGAGCTGACAGGAGCTGCTGTGAAGGTAAGTTACAGCTTCCTGACAGCCCCCCTCCTACAGCCCATCCCACTGGACCACCAGGGAGTGAGAGCCCCCGTCCCTGGCCAGCTAACAGGCAGGGAGGGGGGACGAAAAAATAAAAATATTAATAAAACAACTAATAAGAAAAAAAAAATATTAAAATACTAATAAAAAAAATAATACAATTAATAATAAAATAAAAAAATAATTACCTAAAAAAAATAACAAAAAAAAATTATTAAGATAATAATTAAATAATAATTAATAAAATGCCCAACCCCCACCAATGCTCTGCACACACACACTGCACTCACACATACACACACTGCACTCACACATACACGCACTGCATTCATACACACACTGCACTGCATTCATTATATACACACTGCATTCATACACACTGCACTCATACACACTGCACTCATACACACACACTGCACTCATACACACACACTGCACTCACACATACACACTGCATTCATCATTCATTATATACACACTGCACTCATATACACACTGCACTCATATACACACTCATATACACACTGCACTCATATACACACTGCACTCATACACACACTGCATACACACACTGCACTGCACTGCATTCATTATATACACACTGCATTCATGCACACACTGCATTCATACACACACACACACTGCACTCATATACACACACTGCACTCATACATACACACTGCATTCATACACACACTGCACTCATACACACACTGCACTGCATTCATTATACACACACTGCACTCATATACACACACTGCACTCCATTCATTATATACACACTGCACTCATACACACTGCATACACACACTGCATTCATATACACACTGCATTCATTATATACACACGCTGTAAATAAATATTCAGTTAATATAATTTTTTTAGGATCTAATTTTATTTAGAAATTTACCAGTAGCTGCTTCATTTCCCACCCTAGTCTTATACTCGCGTCAATACGTTTTCCCAATTTTTGGGGGTAAAATTAGGGGCCTTGGCTTATATTCGGGTCGGCTTATACTCGAGTATATACGGTATACAAAGAACTATAATAGTCCACAAAAGCCTTGGCAATACATTTTGGTGAAGTTAGATGAGTATCACCTAATATTTTTTCAATGGTTTTATCTTTATTGTAGTTTTTAAGTTTATTTGAAAGGTCTCTATTGATTTTGTTACTATTGTGATACAATTTATGTCTAAGAAAGGTAAGGTTCTTATTTACCAGTTCATACGTTTTTAGCTTAATAGATTACTTTAACTTAGTTATTTCATCCGTTAATTCTTTAGTTGATAGCTTTTTATTTAGAATTTCTTTTTCAGCTAATTTAATCCTCAATTGTTGAAGAGTATCACCCTTCTTACGCTTAAGTTCGGAACCATATTTAATTAGTAGACCTCTGATGAAACTTTTCAGAGTACATCATACCATAGACGTCGAGACTTCTCCATTATTATAAATTTTTAGAAAATTCTCGATTTCGACTGAAATAATCTCCATCTTGTCCTGGGTCTAAAACTGTCCTTAACTTTGATTTTCAAAAAAATGGGAGCATGATCTGATAATATTATAGTTCCTATATTCGCTTTAATAATTGAATCAAGAAGACGTGCTTTTGCAAAAAACATATCAATACGTGAATAGGTCTGGTGGACATGGGAAAAAAAAGTGTAATCCCTCTCACTTGGATAATATAGAGAATATAGAGAATGTTTTGTTAAAAAGTTTGCTAGATCATATGAATAACTATTTAATGAATTATAACACCCTGTTTGTTTATGGCTCCTATCTTTTCATAAAGCTATTACACTATTGAAATCTCCACCTATTAGTATATTGCCACTAGCTAATTCATCTGTTAATTCCATGATACGGTCAAGTAAACCATCCGGATTACGGTTTGGGGCGTAAATGTTTACCAAGGTATAAATTGTACTGTCTATTTTAATGACCAAAAAAACATATCTACACAATGGATCAGCTAGAAAATGGATGGTTTCAACCACGTGTCTATTGGAAATCATAATGGCAGCTCCTCTTTTTTTATTTTTTTCCTCTAAGTTTGAGGCGAATATCCAGGGGTATTTCTTAAATCTCCATAACCTATCAGGAAGATCAATCCACTGTGTCTCCTGAATAAATGCGATATCTATTAGATTTTCATTTAGAAATGTATATACCGCACCCCTTTTTTGAGGAGAGTTCAATCCCTGAACATTCCATGAGACTATATTAAGTAACGCCATATTGTCTGGAGTCTCTAATAGACCCTACATCAAATCTCAAGCAGCCACAACAGACAAGAAAAAAGAAAAAGAAAAAAGAAAACACCCTGAATATATAAAAAAAAATAGTACCAGTGGGAGAATATTTCTCCTTCCTGGTGGTCCAATAGGGGAACATAATAGTATCCCTTTGGATAAGCCTGCCCATATTTGCAGGATTGAGATCCCTAAATAGGGAGGTGAAAAGGTTGCTAACACATGTATATAACCAGCCTTACTATACTATCTGACCATTTGATAAAATTGCCCAATTTAAAGTATGTTAAACTGTTTAAATTGTTATCACTATCATGTATATCGATAGAGTCAAACCATAACTGGATGGAATTAAATTGGGGAGGGGGAAAGGCCCATGATGAAGTGGTATTAGGCGTCCGGCATACTAGAGCCGGCTAGAGCCGGCTAGTTAATCTAGCAATACTAAACCTTATAATTAAAGTAAATCAAGTGCACATTATCCTAGGAAACCTATCAAGTTAGAATGTATTGTGTATTATATATATATAGCCATATAGTTGAATGTGGGCATTCTTACCCACAAATACAATTCAATAAATGTGATGAGTACATAAAATATATTAATTGAAGTGGATATCAATTCAATCAATTGATTATCTTGTGTATCTGCCTCCGGCCAAATTAAAGAAATAATGCGTGCACACTCCTGAAGTAATTCACACCAGACACAGGTTTCAGGTTAATGAAAAACTTGAGGAATGTTTATTCAGGGGGAATGGCATGTCCCTTATAGAGCAAAATTACATCATATGCTTTGTCAGAGATAACATGAAATAATACATCAATAATTGGTTAGGTGTTAAGTGGTTCATTTATTGCTTTTCCTACCGGGTGTGATGTCACTGGTATCTTGGAGGTCTCCCCCAGATTCCAGTGCCATCTTGTTAGTGAGGGTGTTAGTCGATGTCAAAAAGAAACTCCCTGGCCCTAGCGGTCATTTTTAGGTAAATCACATAGTATAGCTTCAATCAGTATTATTCAGCTTTATAAGTAAATTGAAATTTTACTAACATGAATTGGGTTAATATTTTATGTCCATAACAGTCCCCCCTTAAAATGACTATTTACTAAAAAGACAACTACAAACTGTCCCTAATGATGTCCCTAATTGGCTGCAGCTCATCTGTCTGAACAGGCCTCGAATGCTTCACTGCGCGGGAGACAGACGCTGTCCCTACACTATCCCTAGAGATGTGCAGTTGTCTGTTTGAAATGGTGAGACTGCAGTTGTCTGTTTGAAATGGTATCACATTCTGTATCGTCGAGGTCTTGGTGTAAAAATGTAGGTGTGGTGTGGTCAATGGTCTGACCTACGGTCTTCTGTAAGTATTTCTGCACACAAGGCAATACGCAACAAGTCAGGAAGAGAAAGAGGATTGTCACAGTAAGTACTGCCATACCCACTTGGAAGAGAGTTCTCTGCCATCCATTCATCCATCCAATCCCCGGAATTCCTTTGTAACTCATCAGAGAGGCTTTCTAATTTCTCTATGGCCATGGTTACTTTACCATTGGGACCGGTGTTGTCAGGGATGAAAGTAAAGCATGTCATAGTATCGGGGAGTATTTTGCGTACACCCCCCTTTTCTGCTAGGATCATGTCCAGGGCCATTCGGTTCTGAAATGTCATCTGGAAGGTAGCCTGCAGTTGCTCTGCATAAAGTTGCTTTAACAAAATGTTGCTGATTATAGTAGATATAGTTAATCCAGTTAACATTCTTGTTAGCGGTGATGAGCGGAATCAAGGATTCGAATCCTGCCACCACTTCATCTCTGGCCTTGAACTCATTTGGTACCCCCCTTGGTACACTGGCATCAATATATACAATGGCATCAATATATACATGTGGGTCGAAACTCCCTCGGATAGGGGTTTCTCTTTTTAATCTAAAGTATGTATGTGGAGAATCAAGCGGCCCTTGGTGGTCATCAGAAATTATATGTATGGGCATCATAGATTTAGTCAGGGTACATTCTCCCCACCATAGACCAGCCAGTTGGGATCTTAGTTGCATATTGCCACATAATAATAACCAGACGGGAATTTGCCCACAACTTTACCGGTGTTTTTATTTACTGTATAGCAAGTGTAATTACCTGGATACACGGTGACTCCATCAGGTGGCCTGATGTTCCCCTGGGTGATTGGGTACACCTTTTTCCATGATTCACACACTGATGAGTTTGTTGTTGATTGTGCATAGAGGCTTAGAAAACACATCTCAACATCGGGGGTAGATTAAAGGGTATCAGGGGTGGACTGACCACTCACAGGGCCCTTGGGCAGTGGGTGATCTTGGTCCTGGTGGGCCTCTTGGTCCTGGTACAAGGTTTTCTGGCAGGGGCGGACTGAGAACCCTCAGGGCCCCCGGGCAAAATAAATCAAGGGCCCCCTTACAGGCCCCACCCATACTCCGCAGCAAGCGCCACCCATGTCCCGCCTCCATGCACCGCCTCCAGCCACACCCTACACAATCTTTAGACACAAGGAACAAAAGTGCAATAATCCCTTCAAGGCCCCAGTAGAGACTACAATTGAGGGCTAATGGGCCATGGAGGGGGGTCTTTCTAGCAGAGGCTATCTCAGTGTCCTTTAGAGAGTGTGTTAGAAAGAATCCCCTCCAGGCCCTATTAGAGACTACAATGGAGTCTAATAGGCTTGGAAGGGGGTCTTTCTAACAGAGGCCATCTCAGTGTCCCTGCTGGAAACAGTCGCCTCCAGGCCCCAGTAGAGACTACAATTGAGGGCTAATGTGCCATGGAGGGGGGGGGAGTATTCTAGCAGAGGCTATCTCAGTGTCCTTTAGAGAGTGTGTTAGAAAGAATTTCCTCCAGGTCCCATTAGAGACTACAATGGAGTCTAATGGGGCCTGGAGGGGGGTCTCTCCAACACTCTGGTTCCTATTCACAATATAGCAACACAACATAGCTCGCTGATACCTAGGCCAAGTTGGCTCCTCTTACCTTAATTACTGTTGTTGGCTGGCAGTCTGTGGGCTTGCTGGAAGGCTGTGGGCTTACTGGCTGCGGCTGGCAGGCTGTGGGCTTGCTGGCAGGCTGTGGGCTTGCTGGCTACTGCCGGCAGGCTGTGGGCTTGCTGGCTGCGGCTAGCAGGCTGTTGGCTTGCTGGCTGTGGCTTGCTGGCTGGCAGGCTGTGGTTTGCTGGCTGCGGTTGGCAGGCTGTGGGCTTGCTGGCTGTAAGCCTAACTGGTTGGCTGGCTGGCTTGCTGGCTACTGGCCAGCCTGTGGGCTGGCTGGCTGGCCGGCCTGTGGGCTGGCTGACTGGCCTGTGGACTGGCTGGCTTGCTGGCTACTGGGGCACTTGGAGATTATTTAAATAAATAATCCATGCACAATAACCACTACTGCTCTGTGTAGTCGTTATGGTGCCAGGAGGGCCGGGCCCCCCTCCCAGAGTAAGTAGTCAAACCGTTTAAGAACAGTTTGACAACTTACCTGGGGTCTGCTGGGATATGAGGCTGTTGTAGGGTATAGGAGCAGTGGTGCAATGTGTAAGGGGTGCAGTGTGTGTGAAAGGTTCAGTGTGTGTGAGGGGGTGTAGTGTGTGTGAGGGGGTGTAGTGTGTGAATGTGTAGGGTGTGTGGGGCAATGTGTGTATGAGGGGGCTGTGTATGTGTGTGGCAATGTTAGTATGGGGGGCTGTGTGTGTATGGGTGGGCAGTGTGTGTGTGTGTGTGAGGCAATGTGTGTAAATGTGTATGGTGTGTGTGGGGGCAGTGTGTGTGTATGGGGGGCAGTGTGTGAATGTGTATGGTGTGTGGGGGTAGTGTGTTTATGGGGCTAGAGTTCACTCTCACCACTGCAACCACCAGGAATCCCTGGTGGTCACAGTGTTGAGAGTGAACTCTAGCCCGTAGCTCCAGGGCTAGAGTTTACTTTCGCCAGAGCCGTAACGTTGCCGTGGTAACCGCGGCAACGATCTGTGCTCGTGCAAGAAGGACCCAGAGGAGCTGCAGGCTGAGCTCCCGGGTCCTCTCTTCCTCCCTCCCCTGCCGGCTGCCTGCACGATGCCTGCGGACAGGGGAGGGGGCAATTGCCCTCCTCTTACTCCCCCTACCCCTCTTCTTACCCCCCTCCCCCTCTTCTTACTCCCACCTCTTCTTACTCCTCCCTCTTCTTACTCCCCCCTCTTCTTACCCCCTCCCCCTCTTATTACTCCCCCCTCCCCCTCTTCTCACTCCCCCCTCCCCCTCTTCTTACCCCCTTCTTACTCCCGCCCCCTCTCTTCTTACCCCCCTCCCCCCTCTTCTTACCCCACTCCCCTCTTCTTACTCTTCCCTCCCCCCTCTTCTTACTCCCCCTTCCCCTCTTCTTACCCCTTCTTACTCCCCCCTCCCCCTATTCTTACCCCCTTCTTACTCCCCCTCTCTTCTTACTCCCCCCTCCTCTCTTCTTACCCCCCTCTCTCTCTTCTTACTCCCCCTCCCTCTCTTTTTCCCCCCTCCCTTTCTTTTTACCCCCTCCCTTTCTTTTTACCCCCTCCCTCTCTTCTTACCCCCCTCCCTCTATCTTCTTACCCCCCTATTCTTACCCCCCTCCCTCTCTCTTCTTACCCCCTCTCTCTTTTTACCCCCCTTTCTTTTTACTCCCTCCCCTCCCTCTCTCTTTTTGCCCCCCTCCCCTCCCTTTCTCTTTTTGCCCCCCATCCCCTCCTCTTTTTGCCCCCTCCCATCCCCTTCTCTTTTTGCCCCCGCCTCCCCTCCCCTTCTTGCCCCCTCCCCTCCTTTTCTCTTTTTGCCCCCCCTCCCCTCCCTTTCTCTTTTTGCCCCCCCTCCCCTCCTCTTTTTGCCCCCCCTCCTCTTTTTGCCCCCCCTCCCCTCCTCTTTTTGCCCCCCCTTCAATCCCCTTCTCTTTTTGCCCCCGCCTCCCCTCCCCTTCTTGCCCCCCTCCCCTCCTTTTCTCTTTTTGCCCCCCTCCCCTCCCTTTCTCTTTTTGCCCCCCCTCCCCTCCCTTTCTCTTTTTGCCCCCCCTCCCCTCCTCTTTTTGCCCCCCTCCCTTCCCCTTCTCTTTTTGCCCCCCTCCCCTCCCCTTCTCTTTTTGCCCCCCCCCTCCCCCCACCTGTAGCGTGGCCGAGCTGCTTTCCGGTCCGCGGTGCCGGCCGGAGTGATAGGAAGGTGCACACTGAGTGTGCACCTTCCTGTCAGTCCGGCCGGGTACAGGAAACAGAAACTCCTGTTCCGCGCGGAACAGGAGTTTCTGTTTCCTGTACCCGGCCGGACTGACAGGAAGGTGCACACTCAGTGTGCACCTTCCTATCACTCCGGCCGGCACCGCGGACCGGAAAGCAGCTCGGCCACGCAACAGGGGAGGGGAGGTGAGAAGCTGCAGCCGCCTGAGCGCTCTTAAGAGAGCGCTCAGACGGCTGCAGCATTTAAAGGGGCGGGATAGAATCTGTAGTAGGCATCTGGTGGTTACTGGGGCTGTAGTGTGTGCATGTTTGGATAATAGAGGCTCTACTGTGTATAAGTTGGATAGTGGCTGTAGTGTGTGCGTGGGGGGATAGATGCTGAAATTGGTGCAGGGAGGCACATGGGGCTGTGGTGGGCAATGTGAGGCACAGGGATTGAGGTGGGCACGAGGGGGCTCGGGGACTTAGGTGGGGGTGGGACTGGACAGAGTATGAGGTGGGACATAGAGGTTGTGGTGAGCGCAGGAGGGGACATAGGAGCTGTGGTGGGTACTGAAAGGGATAGGGACTATGGTAGTTAGAGGTGGCAGAAGGGATGTGGTGGGAACATGGATAGGTAGATCCTGGGGTGAGTGTTGGGAGGAATGGTGGCTGAGGTGAGTGCAGGGGGACTGAGATGGGTTCAGGGGGGAATGAGGTGGGTGCAGGAGCAGCTGTGCTGGATGCAGACAGGGCTGAGGTGGGTGCAGGGGAGCTGTGGTGGATGCAGACAGGGCTGAGGTTGGTGCAGGGAGACAGGAGGCTAAAGTGGGTAAAGGGAGAGCTGAGGTGGGTGCAGCGGGAGATGTGGTGAGTGCGGGTAGACAAGGGGCTGTTGTGGGCACAGGATGGACATAGAGGCGGTAGTGGGCACAGGGAGGGACATAGTGGCTGTGGTGGGTACTGGAAGGCATAGGAGCTATGGTAGGTGGAGGTGGCATAGGGGCTGTGGTGGGTGCATAGGGAATTAGGTGGGTACAGGAACAGGTAGATCCTGGGCTGAGTGTAAGGAGGAATGGTGGCTGAGGTAAATGCATGGGAACTGAGGTAGGTGCAGGGGTAGCTGTGGTTAGTACAGGGAGGCTGAGGTGGGTGCAAGGGGAGATGTAGTGTGTGGAGGAGGAGCTGAGGTGGGTACTGGGGGGCTGAGGTGGTTCTGGGAGCAGAGGTGGGTACAGGGGGCTGAGGTGGGTACTGGGGCTGAGGTGGGTACAGGGGGGCTGAGGTGGGTACTGGGGGGCTGAGGTGGGAGCAGAGGTGGGTACAGGGGGGCTGAGGTGGGTACTGGGGCTGAGGTGGGTACAGGGGGGCTGAGGTGTCTGCCAGGCTGCTGCAGCTCCTCTTCAGGCAGGGCAGGAAGTGATGTCACTTCCTGGCCCCGCCTCTTCCTCCTCACACAGCACCGCACGGCTCGAGACCTGGCAGCAAGAACTGAATACTCACTGCCAGGTCTCCCTGAGAAAGGAGAAACTGATGAGGGAGGAAGGGGGTTAACTACAGAGTGATATGCTGCAGGGGTCCTGCATCATATCACTGGAAGAACGAAAAAAATCATGTTCTGGCTGAGGAGATCATGGCTGTGCTGCCAGGCCCCTGACTGCTTCGGGCCCTCGTTCGATGACCGATCTGCCCGACCTGTCAGTCTGCCCATGAAGGGTACCGTACCCAGATGGGGTCTTGCCCCACCACAAACATAACAGTTAGTCTTATTGTGTGAGTTAGCATTATACCTCATCCACTCAAGCCATAGATTGGTGTCTGAGAACCCGGTTTCTACTGCCATCGTATCTTCAAACGTGGGGTTAGCAATGGCCACTGTGGCGAAACCGACCTCGCCACGTGTCCTTGGAGGGGGCTGCTTGCCCGCCTCTTGCCTTTGGACTATAGACCAGACTTTATGTGAATGTGTTAACCCAGATAGCTATGCCATGGAGCCTATTCATATAATGAAAGACTATGGGAAAGACTTTAGCTCCATGGCAATTGTACTGTGTGAATAGGATCTGCGCGCTATTCGGTAGTTTTGTGCGCTCAGATCCCAGCTATCTGGGGATATGTGAAATGTCTGTGTGTTATGGATAAAAAGTAACTTTCTGTATTTTAAAGTGTTTTATGTCTTTCTGTAACTGTCAGGGTACCTGTGGTCTCTACCTCCGAAAGAGGTAGAGACTTAGCTGTTCCTCCATCCAGACGGCCTGATGGCTCCCTTCCCCACGGTCTATCCGGTCATGCAAGGCCGGCCGCGAGGGAGTGACTGCCTTTTACAGCATCTAGGCAGGAAGTTGTCATCAGGACACTCCTCCGGAACGACCTGTCACTCAATTGCTGCAGGACCAATCAGGACGCCTTGGAGGCGTGGTTACTGCTCTGAACAGGGTATTTAACAGAGCTTCTTTCATTAGCTCATTGCCCTGTCGTGGTTCTAGCTTGTTCTAGTCACTCAGTGCTTGTGTATTCTATTATCCCTTTTGGTTTTGACCTTGTTTACCTTACTCTGCTTATCTCTGTTACCCTTGATTCGGCTTGTCTCTCGCTTACCTGTCTTCTGTTACCCTCGACCTCGGCTTGTCTTTGACCATTCTATACTGTACTACTTACGTTAGTCCGGCCATTCTAAGGTCCGGTATACGTATCTGGCTACTGTTTGTACTCTGCGTGTTGGATCCCTGTCCCGATCCTGACATTACGACAGGGCCCATGGATCCTGCAAGTACAAACAGTCAGCTGGCTTCTCCTGATCCTAGGTTTGAAGCCATGGATCACAGAATGGATCAGATGGCGCTTGCGCTACAGGCTCTATTATCTCGTGCCAATAACCCACCAGAGGAGATACGTAATACCCCTGTTTCTCCTGTCGGTTCAGGTCTAGAGGTAGCCACAGTGGGTGCTTCTTCTCACATTACCCCCCCAGTACGCTATGGTGGGTCTCCTGAGAAGTGTCGTGGTTTCTTAAACCAAATTAGTATACACTTTGAATTGCAACCTCGCTCTTATCCTACAGATAGGGCAAAGGTAGGATTTATTATCACCCTACTTATTGAGAAAGCTCTGAGATGGGCCAACCCATTATGGGAGAACGATAACCCATTAGTTTATAACTATAACGCCTTTGTAGCTGCTTTTAGAAGAACATTTGACCCTCCAGGTAGAAAGGTTAATGCAGCCAGATTACTGTTGCGTCTGAGACAGGAGAACCAAACACTGGTGGATTATGCACTAGAGTTCAGGTCTCTGGCGTCAGAGGTCAAGTGGAATGAGCAGGCGTATATGGATGTATTTTTGAATGGCTTATCTGAAGTAATCCTTGATGAGGTTGCTACCAGAGAACTCCCTGAGAATTTAGAGGATTTAATTTCGTTCATCACTCGTATAGATGAACGTTTAAGAGAGAGACAGAACACTCGAGAGAGGAACCGGAGACCTTCTTTTAGGTTAGCTCCCGCTTTTCCAAGTCCTGACTCCACTGTATCTTTGCTTCCTGAACCTATGCAGATAGGGTATACCCGCCTCTCTGAGGAGGAAAAACAGTACAGGAGAAGAGAGGGTTTGTGTATGTATTGTGGAGCTAAGGGTCATTTACTCTCGAACTGTTCTAACCGCCCGGGAAACGCTCGCACCTAAGTCTCTCTAGAGGACAGGCCTTGGGTGTTTCTATTTTGTCCTCTACTCCTAATTATAAAGATCACAGGCTTCTGCTACCAGTTTCCTTAACTTGCGGGGGGGAAGTAGTAAGGGCTAAGGCTTTGATAGATTCTGGTGCTGCTGAGAATTTTATCGACCAAGCCTTTGCTAGTAAAAACAATTTCCCATCCCAGCTAAGGGAGACACCCTTGGCCGTTGAGGCCATAGATGGTAGACCACTACTAGACCCTGTTATCTTTCGTGAGACCATACCCATTGAGTTAAATGTTGGTATCCTACACGTGGAGAATTTATCTCTTCTGCTCATTTCGTCTCCTTCCGTTCCCATAGTTCTGGGGTACCCATGGTTGAAAGAACATAACCCTATTATCGATTGGGAATTAGGGGAGATACTCTTGTGGGGCCAGGGCTGCCAGGATCGGTGTTTGTGCAAGGTTTCTCCATTAGCTAATATTAACATACAGGAGAACCCTACTCAGGCCACAGAAAGACAAATACCAGACCTTTACCTAGACTTAAGGGCAGTGTTTGACAAGAAGAATGCCGATTCTTTGCCGCCACACAGGTCATTTGACTGTAAAATTAAGCTTCTACCCGGGACTATGCCTCCGAGGGGCCATGTATATCCTTTGTCTGTTCAGGAAAACTCGGTTCTGGAGGAGTATATTCAGGAGAATTTAGAAAAGGGATTCATCAGGAGGTCTTCTTCTCCGGCCGGGGCAGGGTTCTTTTTCATTAAGAAGAAGGATGGTACGCTGAGACCGTGTATCGATTACCGAGGCTTGAATAAAATAACTGTCAGAAATGCCTATCCTATCCCACTGATTACCGAGTTATTTGATCGTCTTAAGGGCTCCAAAATCTTCACCAAGTTAGATCTCAGAGGGGCTTACAATTTGGTGAGAATCCAGCAAGGTCACGAGTGGATGACGGCATTCAATACCCGGTATGGCCATTACGAATACACTGTTATGCCATTTGGACTATGCAATGCTCCTGCAGTATTTCAAGAGTTGATTAATGAGGTACTTAGGGAGTTTCAGCATGATTGTGTTATTGTTTACCTGGACGACATACTAATACACTCTAAGGAGATTGAGACTCACCATAGACAGGTCAGAAAGGTGTTACACAAACTTCTGCAACATGGTCTATACTGCAAATTGGAGAAGTGCAGTTTTGATCAGTCTCAGGTAGACTTTCTTGGGTACGTGATTTCTGGGGAAGGTTTTAAAATGGATCCTGGTAAACTCCAATCTATTTTAGACTGGCCTTTGCCCAAAGGACTCAAGGCTATCCAAAGGTTTATTGGTTTTTCCAACTACTATAGGCGCTTCATTAAGGGTTACTCCTCTATCATTGCGCCTATTACCAATATGACCAAACAAGGGGCTGATACTAAGTTCTGGTCTGAGGAAGCTCTTGTTGCTTTTAAGACTCTCAAGGAACTTTTTGCCTCAGCTCCCATTCTAGTTCATCCTGATACGACTCTGCCTTTCTTGCTCGAGGTCGATGCTTCTGAGACAGGAGTTGGGGCTGTTCTGTCTCAAAGGTTAGGGGTGGATAAACCGTTACACCCTTGTGGTTTCTTCTCTAAAAAATTTTCTGGGCCTGAGAGCAGATATGACATCGGGGAGAGGGAACTGTTAGCGGTCATTAAGGCTTTAAAGGAGTGGAGACATTTACTGGAAGGGACACTACACCCTGTTACTATTCTAACGGATCATAAGAACTTGTCTTATATTGGGGAGGCTAAGCGCTTGTCCGCCAGGCAGGCTCGCTGGGCTTTGTTCCTCACTCACTTTAATTATGTTCTTACGTATAGACCTGGTTCTAAGAACTCTAAAGCCGATGCTTTGTCTCGTCAATATGAACCATCCACTATAACTGAACCACTTCTGTCCTCCATAGTTCCTAAGGGGAATATCATCGCGAACACGAATCTCAGGATTCACTCTCCATTGCTTTCTGAGATCATGAAGTTTCAGCATTTGGCACCCAAACAGACTCCTGGGGATCGACACTTCGTTCCTGCCGCTCTCCAACTGGAGGTGCTACGCTGTCTCCATAACAGCAAGGGCATCCTGGCATCCGCAAGACTTATGCGCTGGTCTCTAAAGATTTTTGGTGGCCTGACTTATGCAAGGATATTAAAGAATTCATCGGGGCATGTGAAGTTTGTACCAAGACCAAGCTACCCCATTCGCTTCCATGCGGATTTCTGCACCCTTTAGAGGTTCCTGAAAAGCCTTGGTCCTGCCTGGCAATGGACTTCATTGTTGATTTGCCTATTTCTAAAAAGCAGACTGTCATCCTCACTGTGGTAGACAGATTTACTAAAATGGCTCACTTCATTCCCTTACCTAAACTCCCATCTTCGCCCGAATTAGCGGAGATATTCGCCAGGGAGATTTTCCGTTTGCATGGGATACCTTCCCAAATTGTCTCTGACAGAGGCTCCCAATTTGTTTCCCGTTTTTGGAGATCATTCTGCTCCCAACTAGGCATCAAATTGAATTTCTCCTCTGCCTATCATCCTCAGTCCAATGGAGCTGCTGAACGCACT
The DNA here is from genome assembly GCF_036172605.1 of Pelobates fuscus. Taxonomy (NCBI): domain Eukaryota; kingdom Metazoa; phylum Chordata; class Amphibia; order Anura; family Pelobatidae; genus Pelobates; species Pelobates fuscus. Next base: position 134,598,881 of record NC_086319.1, on the reverse strand, counting down.
AACCAAAAAGTTGAACAATATTTACGTTGTTTCGTTTCAGAACACCAGGACGATTGGGTCGGTTTGATTCCTTGGGCGGAGTTTGCACATAACAATCTCATTTGTGATTCTACGCATTCTAGCCCTTTTTTCTTGAATTATGGCTTTCATCCTTCCATCCTTCCTTCGGAGTCTTCTTCTCAAGGGATACCGTCGGTGGATGTTCATGTTGCCAATTTAAGAAAGTTGTGGGATCAAACTCGACAAATCCTTCTGCACAATTCTACGCTGGTTAAAAGACACGCTGACAAACGTAGAAGGGCAGCACCGGTGTTTGTTCCAGGCGATAGAGTATGGTTAAGTACTAGAAACATTCGGTTAAAAGTGCCGTCCATGAAGTTTGCTCCTCGATATATTGGACCTTACAGGGTACTGTCTCAAATTAACCCAGTTGCGTATCGTTTAGCGTTGCCTAATGCCTTACGCATTCCTAATTAATTTCATGTTTCCTTGCTAAAACCATTAATATGTAACAGGTTCTCCTCCACGATCGCCCCTCCCCGCTCAGTTCAGGTGGAAGGTCAGGAGGAGTATGAGGTCAATTCCATCGTTGATTCTCGAATCTCCCGGGGGAGACTGCAATATCTGGTCGATTGAAAGGGTTATGGTCCTGAGGAGAGAAGTTGGGTACCTCAGGAGGAGGTGCATGCTCCCCGTCTCCGCAGGGCGTTTCACTCTAGATTCCCTTCTCGCCCTGGTGTATTCCGCCTGGTGGGCGTATCTGAGAGGGGGGGTACTGTCAGGGTACCTGTGGTCTCTACCTCCGAAAGAGGTAGAGACTTAGCTGTTCCTCCATCCAGACGGCCTGATGGCTCCCTTCCCCACGGTCTATCCGGTCATGCAAGGCCGGCCGCGAGGGAGTGACTGCCTTTTACAGCATCTAGGCAGGAAGTTGTCATCAGGACACTCCTCCGGAACAACCTGTCACTCAATTGCTGCAGGACCAATCAGGACGCCTTGGAGGCGTGGTTACTGCTCTGAACAGGGTATTTAACAGAGCTTCTTTCATTAGCTCATTGCCCTGTCGTGGTTCTAGCTTGTTCTAGTCACTCAGTGCTTGTGTATTCTATTATCCCTTTTGGTTTTGACCCGGCTTGTTTACCTTACTCTGCTTATCTCTGTTACCCTTGATTCGGCTTGTCTCTCGCTTACCTGTCTTCTGTTACCCTCGACCTCGGCTTGTCTTTGACCATTCTATACTGTACTACTTACGTTAGTCCAGCCATTCTAAGGTCCGGTATACGTATCTGGCTACTGTTTGTACTCTGCGTGTTGGATCCCTGTCCCGATCCTGACAGTAACCATGTGGTTAATGGAGTCTGTCTCTGTGCTGGAGATAATTGGATTACTTCTCCAGCACAGAGAAGGCTCTGTAAAAACCGGTCTGAGCTGGAAAGCTAGGGGTTTTAAAAGATACTTTACTAACTTTTGAACCCCTGGTCTGATCCATGCCATTTTTTAATATGTTGTTCCCCTGAATGGATTGATTGTGGATATGTAATTTTGTGTGAATGTGATGTATGGTTTTGAAGTTATAAATATTGTGTAAAAAGTATATTTTAAACTGTATGAATAATGGGATTATGTGTCACACTAAGGGGAGGGGATGTGTGGAAGGTAACATCTATGTCATTGGTTATTTTATGCCTCCCCCTGGGTGTGGCCTGTATGTGTACTCTTGTAATAAAAGCCAGGCTGGATGTGCCAGTCCAGTGTTCCTGTTTTTACCCTCAAAGTGAAGTGCCGTCTCATTATTGGGGGAAGGATTTATTGTATGCTGTTCCAGTTTGACTGCTAGGAGTGCAAACCTATTCGTATGGTTCCTATTCAACTGTCTACAGCATTCAGAGGCTTGAGAGGATTTATATGCTTCTCTGGTTTGGTGATTGTGGTGTCTGCCAGAGTGCTTGGAGTCCTCAGGAAGCGCTAGGAGCATCCTTTAACGGAGGTACCCAGTCGGGGTGCTGGGCGATCCGTTACAGCCACCATGTCTTTTAGGGTTTTGATATGTGGTTTTAGAGAGTGAATAGTCATGTGTGTAGAGCCTTACCCAGTCAGGTGATGTAAGCATGTCTTGTAAATAGAAGGTCCCCAACTATTATGTGAGCCACCCCCCTTCCAATACATGCCCATTACACACTCCCCAGCGTCCCCTGGGCTGGGATGTTCAATGTTTAAAGTGATTTTCATTGGGGTAGACCCTGTGGGTTTACATAGGGTCATTCTGTGTAACAAAGGTTTCCCATTTCTGTCAACCCTATCTAGGGCACTTTGTTGTCTGTAGCCCCATGGTCGGCCAGTGTTCCAACCTGCTGCCTTCCAAGAACTACAGTGATGTCCCCCAGTGTTCCCCCGTCACATGGATGTAGGGGTCCTTTCTGTCAGGTATATCCTTGTAGTGGATTTCTTTTATGCAAACCAATAAGTTTGAATGACTGTCAGGGTACCTGAAGTCTCTACCTTTGAGAGAGGTAGAGACTTAGAAGTTTATCCGTCCAGAAGGGCTGTTTCCTCCGTCCCTCGCGGTCCCCCCGGTCATTTACACGCCGGCCGCGAGGGATCCACTTCCTTTTGTAACACGACGCTCAGTAGTCGACGTCATGACGCCAACCCGGACCGACCTGTCACTCAATTGTCTGGAAACTAATCAGGACTCGTCGGAGGCGTGTCTACTCTCCTGAGCCAGGGTATTTAACAGTGCTTATCCCATTTGCTCATTGCCCTGTCGTGGTTCTAGCCTGTCTAGTCACTCAGCGCTCTTGTATTCCAGTTATCCCTTTGGTTCCGACCCGGCTTGTTTGTATTACTCTGCTTATCTCTGTTACCCTTTGACTCGGCTTGTTCCTCGCTTACCTGTCTTCTCGTTCCCTCGACCTCGGCTTGCCTTTGACCATCTCTCTATCTCCGTACGTTAGTCCGGCCATTCTAAGGTCCGGTATACGTACCTTTCTACTGTCTGTACTCTGCGTGTTGGATCCCTGTCCCGATCCTGACATTACGACAGGGCCAATGGATCCTGCAAGTACAAACAGTCAGCTTGGTCCTTCCGATCCTAGGTTTGAAGCCATGGAACACAGAATGGATCAGATGGCCCTAGCACTACAGGCGTTATTATCTCGTGCTAATAACCCACCAGAGGAGACGCGTACTACTTCTATTTCCCCTGTGAGTTCAGGCCTAGAGGTAGCCACTGTAGGTGCCTCTTCCTGTATTACTGTCAGGGTACCTGTAGTCTCTACCCCTGAGACGGGTAGAGACTTAGACGTTTTTCCATCCAGACGGCATGATTCTCCCGTTCCTCGCGGTCCCCTCGCGCATGTAAACGCCGTCCGCGAGAGAACTATGCCTTTTTGTAACGTGACGCTCAATAGTCAACGTCATGACGCTATTCTAGCCCGACCTGTCAGTCAAATCCCGGACACGAATCAGGTCTCGGCGGAGGCGTGATTAGTCTCTAGAACCAGGGTATTTAAGGGAGCTCTCAGCATTTGCTCATTGCCCTGTCGTGGTTCTAGCCAGCCTAGTCACACAGTGCTCTTGTATTCTCCTGTCTTTTGGTTCTGACCCGGCTTTGTTATTACTTACCTGTCTTCTCTGTTATCCTTGACCCGGCTTGTCTCTCGCTTACCTGTCTTCTCGTTCCCTCGACCTCGGCTTGTCCCTGACCATTCTATACGTAGTATTACGTTAAGTCCGGCCATTCTAAGGTCCGGTATACGTATCTGCTACTCTTTGTACTCTGCGTGTTGGATCCCTGTCCCGATCCTGACAATTACCCCACCAGTACATTATGGTGGTTCACCTGAGAAGTGTCGTGGTTTTTTAAACCAGATCAGTATCCACTTTGAATTACAACCTCGCTCCTATCCTACAGATAGGGCGAAGGTTGGATTTATTATCACCTTACTCATTGAGAAAGCTCTGGGATGGGCCAACCCATTATGGGAGAATGATAACCCGTTAGTATATAATTATAATGCCTTTGTAGCTGCCTTTAGAAGAACTTTTGACCCTCCTGGTAGAAAGGTCAATGCAGCTAGATTACTGTTGCGCCTGAGACAAGAGAACCAAACACTTGTGGATTATGCACTAGAGTTCAGGTCTTTGGCGGCAGAAGTTAAGTGGAATGAGCAGGCTTATATAGATGTATTTTTGAATGGGCTATCAGATGTAATCCTTGACGAGGTTGCTACTAGAGAGCTCCCTGAAAATTTGGAGGATTTAATTTCGTTCATTTCTCGTATTGATGAGCGTTTAAGAGAGAGACAGAACACTCGAGAGAGGAACCTTAGACCTTCCTTTAAATTAGCTCCCGCATTTCAAAGTCCTGATTCCACTACCTCACTGTTTCCTGAACCTATGCAGATAGGCAATACCCGCCTCTCAGAAGAGGAGAGACAGTACAGGAGAAGGGAGGGATTGTGTATGTATTGTGGAGTCAGAGGTCACTTATGCCTGAATTGTCCTAATCGCTCGGGAAACGCTCGCACCTAAGTTTCTCTAGAGGACAGGCCTTGGGTGTTTCTATTTTGTCCTCTACTCATAATTATAAAGATCACAGGCTTCTGCTACCAGTTTCTTTAACTTGGGAGAAGGGAGTACTAAAGACCATGGCTTTGATAGATTCCGGAGCTGCTGAGAATTTTATCGACCAGGCCTTTGCTACTAAACACACTATCCCATCCCAGTTAAGGGATACACCCTTGGCCGTTGAGGCCATAGATGGTAGACCTTTACTTGAGCCTGTTATCTTTCGTGAAACCATACCCGTTAACTTAACTGTTGGTATCTTACACGAGGAAAACTTATCGCTTATGCTTATTTCGTCCCCTTCTGTTCCCATAGTCCTGTCTTACCCATGGTTAAAGAGACATAACCCTATTATTGATTGGGAGTTAGGGGAGATACTCTCATGGGGCCAGGGTTGCCAGGAGAGGTGTTTACGGAGGGTTTCTCCATTGGGTGTAATTAACACACCAGGTAGTTCTACCCAGTCTACAGATATACAGATACCGCCTCTGTACCTGGATTTAAAAGCAGTATTCGACAAAAGGAATGCTGATACTCTACCTCCACACAGGACTTTTGATTGTAAAATTAATCTACTACCTGGTACCATGCCTCCGAGGGGCAATGTATATCCTCTATCCACCAAGGAGAATTCAGTTCTAGAGGAATATATTCGGGAGAATCTAGACAAAGGATTAATTAGGAGATCTTCTTCTCCTGCCGGGGCTGTTTTTTTTTTCGTTAAAAAGAAGGATGGTTCGCTAAGACCTTGCATTGATTACCGAGGTTTGAATAAAATAACCATCAGAAATGCCTATCCGATTCCCTTGATTACCGAGCTGTTTGATCGTCTAAAGGGCTCTAAAATTTTCACCAAGTTGGATCTCAGAGGGGCATATAACTTGGTGAGAATCCAGCAAGGACACGAGTGGATGACAGCGTTCAATACCCGTTATGGGCATTATGAATACACGGTCATGCCTTTTGGTCTTTGTAACGCACCGGCAGTATTTCAGGATTTGATTAATGAAGTTCTTAGGGAATTTCAACATGATTGTGTTATTGTGTACCTGGACGACATACTTATACACTCTAGAGAGATTGAGACCCACCACAGACAAGTCAGAAAGGTATTACACAAACTCCTTCAACATGGGTTATACTGCAAATTGGAGAAATGTAGTTTTGACCAGTCTCAGATAGACTTTCTTGGTTACGTGATTTCTGGGGAAGGCTTTAAGATGGATCCCGACAAACTCCAGTCTATTTTAGATTGGCCATTGCCTAAGGGACTCAAGGCTATTCAGAGGTTTATTGGTTTCTCCAATTATTATAGGCGCTTCATTAAGGGATACTCTTCTATTATTGCGCCTATTACCAATATGACCAGACAGGGAGCTGACACTAAGACTTGGTCTACTGAAGCTCTCGTTGCTTTCAAGACTCTCAAGGAACTTTTTGCTTCTGCTCCAATTTTAGTCCATCCTGATACGACTCTGCCGTTCCTACTCGAGGTCGATGCCTCTGAGACAGGCGTAGGTGCTATTCTGTCACAAAGGTTAGGGGTGGATAAACCACTACACCCTTGTGTTTTTTTTTCCAAGAAACTATCTGGGCCTGAGAGCAGATATGACATCGGTGACAGGGAATTGTTAGCGGTCATTATGGCTTTAAAGGAGTGGAGACATTTATTGGAGGGGACCTTACATCCTGTTACCATTTTAACGGATCACAAAAACTTGTCCCATATTGGGGAGGCTAAGCGACTGTCCGCCAGACAAGCTCGTTGGTCCTTATTCCTGACCCACTTCAATTATGTGCTTACTTATAGACCTGGTTCTAAGAACTCTAAAGCCGATGCTTTGTCTCGCCAATATGAACCTTCTACTATATCTGAACCTGTTCTTTCCTCTATAGTTCCGAAATGCAATATTATCGCCAACACGAATCTCAGGATTCACTCTCCGTTACTTGCCGAGATCTTAAAGCTGCAACATCTAGCCCCTAAACAGACTCCCGGGGGTCGACATTTCGTTCCTCCTGCTCTTCAACTGGAACTGTTACAATGTTTCCACAACAGCAAGGTGGCTGGACATCCTGGCATTCGCAAGACGTGCACTTTGATCTCTAAAGACTTCTGGTGGCCTGCTTTACGTAGGGATATTAAAGATTTCATCGGTGCGTGTGAGGTTTGTACAAAGACTAAGCAACCTCATACGCTTCCATGTGGATTTCTGCATCCCTTAGAGGTTCCAGAAAAGCCATGGTCCTGTTTGGCTATGGACTTTATTGTCGATTTACCTATCTCTAAAAAACAGACTGTTATCCTCACCGTGGTTGACAGATTCACCAAGATGGCTCACTTCGTTCCTCTGCCTAAACTTCCGTCTTCTCCCGAATTGGCAGAGATATTCGCAAGGGAGATTTTTCGTTTACATGGGATACCCTCCCAAATTGTATCTGACAGAGGTTCCCAATTTGTTTCCCGTTTTTGGAGATCCTTCTGCTCTCAACTGGGTATCAAATTGAACTTCTCTTCTGCCTATCATCCTCAGTCTAACGGAGCTGCTGAACGCACCAACCAAAAGATTGAACAATATTTCCGTTGTTTTGTTTCCGAACACCAGGACGATTGGGTCGGTTTGATTCCTTGGGCGGAGTTTGCGCACAACAATCTCGTTTGTGATTCTACTCATTCAAGCCCCTTCTTCATGAATTATGGCTTTCATCCATCCATTCTTCCCTCGGTTTCTTCTTCCCAAGGGGTACCGTCGGTTGATGTTCATGTTGCCAACTTGAGGAAGTTGTGGGATCAGACTCGACAAATTCTTCTGCACAATTCTATGCTGGTTAAGATAAACGTAGAAGGCCGGCTCCGGTTTTTGTTCCGGGCGATAGAGTATGGTTGAGTACAAGAAACATTCGTTTAAAAGTGCCTTCCATGAAGTTCGCTCCTCGTTATATTGGACCTTACAGGGTTCTGACTCGAATTAACCCAGTTGCGTATCGTCTAGCTCTCCCATCTGCCTTACGCATTCCTAACTCCTTTCATGTTTCATTGCTGAAACCGCTAGTCTGCAACAGATTTTCCTCCACGGTACCCTCTCCTCGCTCTGTTCAGGTGGAGGGCCAGGAGGAGTATGAGGTCAACTCTATCATCGATTCTCGAATCTCCCGGGGGAGAGTACAATATCTGGTCGACTGGAAGGTCCTGAAGAGAGGAGTTGGGTACCTCAAGAGGATGTTCATGCCCCTCGCCTCCGCAGGGCGTTTCACTCCCGCTTCCCATCTCGTCCCGGTTCCTTCCGCCCGGTGGGCGTATCTGAGAGGGGGTTACTGTCAGGGTACCTGAAGTCTCTACCTTTGAGAGAGGTAGAGACTTAGAAGTTTATCCGTCCAGAAGGGCTGTTTCCTCCGTCCCTCGCGGTCCCCCCGGTCATTTACACGCCGGCCGCAAGGGATCCACTTCCTTTTGTAACACGACGCTCAGTAGTCGACGTCATGACGCCAACCCGGACCGACCTGTCACTCAATTGTCTGGAAACTAATCAGGACTCGTCGGAGGCGTGTCTACTCTCCTGAGCCAGGGTATTTAACAGTGCTTCTCCCATTTGCTCATTGCCATGTCGTGGTTCTAGCCTGTCTAGTCACTCAGCGCTCTTGTATTCCAGTTATCCCTTTGGTTCCGACCCGGCTTGTTTGTATTACTCTGCTTATCTCTGTTACCCTTTGACTCGGCTTGTTCCTCGCTTACCTGTCTTCTCGTTCCCTCGACCTCGGCTTGCCTTTGACCATTCTCTCTATCTCCGTACGTTAGTCCGGCCATTCTAAGGTCCGGTATACGTACCTTTCTACTGTCTGTTCTCTGCGTGTTGGATCCCTGTCCCGATCCTGACAATGACTATCTGTTCCTGTCCAAATTAGAAATAATAAAGTTGCGTGCACGCAGAAGTAAATTCACACTGAGACACGAGGTTCAGGTTAATGAAAGAACTTCAGGAAATTTAATGGCATCTGTTAAAAAGTGGATGCGCAGACCCTTATAAAGGCATAATTACATCACTATAGAATTCAAAATAACAACAAGTAAACATTATTAATTGGTTTAGGTGTTAAGTGGTTAGTTAAATTCCCTCCCTACTGGGTGTACCATCTTATGTCATCACTGTCGTCATGAAGTTCTCCTCCGGATTCCAGCACCATCTTGCTAGCACGAGGAGTTCACTCGATGGGAGGGGGGCTTTGGCAGCCATTTTGAGTAGTTGGCACGTTAGTCTCAAGGTTAGTTCTCAAGGCTTTTAGTAACTTCACATTTTATTAAGACTATCTGTTACAATGTTTCACTCAAGAGGAACCTAACATTTCCGCTGACACACAATTTCTACTTGTAACGAACCCTGTTGTTGGCTGCCCCCTTCCTGTATTGTTGATTGCCCTCACCTACCCTACCTTGGCCCTAAAGACAAATACTGTTCCTGGCCCTTGGATTACCTCCGGGCAGTGTTGCAACTTTAAATGGGCACTTCGGATACCGTCGAAGTGCCGAAGTAATCGTCGAAGTTGTCGAACTGCACGGCATCGAACAAAGGACCACGTGGCGGTGGCCATTTTAACTCCGAACACCGCCAAACCTTACCATCGACTCCACTTCGACACTTCGACTAAAGTCGAAGTACCGGCCACACTTCGAACGGGACTTAGCTGTTTTTATGCCAGAAATTGACCGACCGCACAGCTCAAATCCATGGAACTGTTTTGGGCAGGAAAATGTGCTTGCGGTCGGTCATAAAGGGACCTCCAACTAACTATTGATCTACTGGAGGGATTGGGACGATTTTTGAGAGTATTACTAATTGAAGTCTGCTGATTGCGAAAATGTATGTGTTATGTTTGTAACATGAATATTGTAGAAGTTATAGATATTGTGTAAAAGTTATGTTTGAAACTGTATAATAAGTGGATTATCTCTCAGGCTAAGGGGAGGGAATCTGTGGGTTGCACCCATGATACTATTGGTTATTTTATGCCTCCCCCTGAGTGTGGCCTGTATGTGTACACTTGTAATAAAAGGCAGGCTGGATGTGCCAGCCAGCAGTTCTGCTCCTGAAACTGTGTGTCGTCCAGTTATTGGGATTGCTGTGGGGATACTGCTGTGTTATTTTGCCTGCTGGAAACTCTGCCTGTGGATTTACTATTGCCTTGTTCCTGAGCCTCCCTGGGATCTTTAGTGGAGAATAGCTGTTGGATATCAGCTCTCCGCTACATTGGTTGGCAGCGCTGGGATCCAGACTCACAAGGGAACAAGGATTAATGGAATACGGATGGAGAGTGACAATGCTAAGCTTAAAAGAACCACGCTAAAGGACTTACTGGAAGCAAGAGGGATTGCAGCAAGCAACAAAAAGAAAGCAACCCTCATTGCAGAAGTCATGGCAGAATATCAAACCGAGGGCAGGGCAATCCCTGAACAGCAAAACACATCGGATAGGTCAGGACAAGAAGAATTTCAACGGCAAGTGCAATGTAGACTTGCCTTTTATGGAGGAAATGCAACGCCAGACATATTTCCAGGACTATGACCGAGGTGCAGGAATTTATGTTGCGCCAAAGGCCACAACCATCCACAGTAAGGGACACAGCAAATACCAACAGTACAGAGGGTAAGACAAAAATTCCTTACCAAGCTTTTAAAAACTAAGTGGAGGCGGAGGAAGACATAGATGCTTTCCTCCAAGATTTTGAAAGACTGTGTGCCTTGCATAAGATCAGTACTGAGGATTGGGTACATATTTTGGCTGGGCGGTTGTCTGGGAGGGCAGCAGAAGCTTATAGAACTGTACCAGATGAGGAGATCCGGAACTACAGCCGAGTAAAGGAGATTATATTGGCCCGGTATGCCATAACACCAGAGGCATACCGAAGGCGGTTTCGAGAGTTGAAAAAAGCAGATAAAGACTCACATGCCGAGTGGGCTTGTAGGTTGCAGCGGGCGGCCCTTGGATGGGTGCAAGCCAGCAAGGCCCGATCCATGGAAGATGTGATACAAATGTTGCTCATGGAACAATTCTATGATGGGGTAAGAACTGATGTACAGGAGTGGGTAAGAGACCGCAACCCTGCATCCCTCACAGAGGCTGCTAGGAAGGCGGATGAGTACCTGGATGCGCGCAGGTCACAGAAACCGGTAGCCCCAAAAGTAACGGTGAAATCCTTTGGGGGAACAAACTACCCCCCTGTACCACCCCGACAGCTACCACCACCACCGCCTGCTGTACAACCACGTTTCCGTCAACCTAGCTCCGGGCCCTTTCATCACTGCCAGAAGTGGGGCATTACAAAAGAGAATGCCCACAACTCCGAGACCGATCCTCATGGATCCGACCAGGGCCACCACCACCACCACCAAGAGCCGCTGCCCATCACTACCAGGGGGAGCCACCAGTTGCTTATGGCTCTGTGGTTCCTGTCACCACCATAGAACAGTGGGAGGTACTACACGAAGCTAACCCACTACAAGCCCATGCCGATAATCGCCAGCACCACAGACAGACGGTATACCTGGAGGGAAAAGCAGTACAGGGGCTCCGAGACTCTGGCGCCACTATAACCCTGGTCAAAAGCCACTTGGTCGCTGACAAGGCTAAGACTAACCGGACTATAGCAGTCAGGGTTGCTGGGGGAGCCGTCTACTGGCTGGACACTGCGAATGTCCATTTACACTGGTAAATAGTAAAAAATAAGGTGAAAAACCACCAATAAGTGAAGGACAAATAAAATCTGTACAATTCCGATAGAATACAGTAACCCACACACCAGATAGGTGCTAAGTATATGGGTCTATACGGATAATATGCCAGATGTTCCAACATGTGAGGGATAGGAACCCAATATTGTGGACCCCCACCCTGTTAGAGATAAAACACTGCTGCGGGCTAAACTGATGAGCTGCGGGCGAAACGTGCGCGTCAGGGGCCGTTGATCCAGCTGTATCTCCTATTTTCTCAGCACATCATGGCAACAGGGATATAATGGATCCAGAGTTGACTTCAACTCCTATCAGGCGAAACCCGGAGAGCAGTTTAAGGTTTATTGGGATATTGCAGCAGCCCATGCACCTCGTTATTACTAACGTTTGTGTTGATCTGGCTGCACCTAGTGTCTCCCGGGTATATGCTGAAGTCTCTCTGTAACTTATCAGGAGTTTGTCACTTAGGGCACATTATTGAGTGTGCCACCCGTTCATATATGTGTTAGGCATTTAGGGTTCCCTTTTAATAGAGGGGTGTTTATTATATTTTCTTTGTGTTATTAGGGCTGCTCTTATTATCTAGGCATACCGCTCACAACCCTTATCCTGACAACGTTATGTTCATGTGACCTGTCTGATACCTCATATATTAGAGGTCTCAGCTGTTCTTATTCATTTATTACGTGCAAAACCACTGCTCTTTTGCACATAGGTATCTAAGAGAGGACACTGAAAACTTTTGAACAGGACCTCTCTCTAGGGCTATTATGTATTAGGGTATTAACCTATGATTGCTAATTAACAATCTGCCACCTTATCTATGGCTTTAGGGATCCTTTGATTGAGGTTTCGGTTCTCATGGCACTACTTGCCAATTTTTGTTAATATTATACCTGTTATCAGTGTTTATACTTCCTTTTCCCTAGTGTATAGGGGTAGATCCAAGAGGCTTATTGTCTCTGTCCTCCCCTTTTTTCTCCTTTTTGTTATTTGCAGCAGTGTTTTATCTCTAACAGGGTGGGGGTCCACAATATTGGGTTCCTATCCCTCACATGTTGGAACATCTGGCATATTATCCGTATAGACCCATATACTTAGCACCTATCTGGTGTGTGGGTTACTGTATTCTATCGGAATTGTACAGATTTTATTTGTCCTTCACTTATTGGTGGTTTTTCACCTTATTTTTTACTATTTACCATTAAAAGTTATATTTTAATATTGCAGGGCACTCATCCTATGTATGCTTTTTTTGCAACTACCTTGGTAGTTTTTTGAGGGTTACCCCCTACCATTTGAGTGCCCGTCCAAGTCTTCCCTTTCCTTCCCCTTTTTTTGTCTCCATTTACACTGGGGAGCGGGGTCAGGGAATGTGGAAGTGGGGTTGATGCCCCAGTTACCCGCAGAGGTGGTACTGGGAAACGATTTAGGAAAGCTCACATCTGCTTTTGAGCCCCAAACCACAACCACTGAGGAAGCACACCCAGTGGTCACCAGGCAACAGGCCCGCACCCAGGACTACAACACACTGCCGGAGGTCCAGGTAAGAGAACCTTCCCCTTCCCTAGACTGTGTCCCCTGGTCCCCCCCTAACGAATTTGTGGCAGAGGTGATAACTGACCCTACCTTGCAAGTGTATAGAGATAAAGTCACCTCTGACCACCCTGGGGCAGAGGGGGAAAGATTTGTATGGGAGGGACAGCTGTTATACCGGGAGTCAGACAAGCAAGTAGCTGGGTCAGACCCGATTGTGTTAAGACAATTAGTGGTACCACAGAGGTACCGAGCCGAATTGCTGCGGATAGCACACGACATTCCGCTATCCGGGCATTTGGGGGTTAGTCGGACCAGATACCGACTGACACAAAATTTATTTTGGCCGGGGGTTAGCCAGGAAGTACGGAAGTATTGTAATACCTGTGACACGTGCCAGAGGGTGGGGAAGAGGGGAGACCGGCGGAAAGCAAAACTGCATCCGCTACCGATAATTGAGGAACCCTTCCACCGAATAGCGGTAGATATCATAGGCCCCCTCCAGAAACCTAGCCCTTCCGGCAAGAGGTACATCCTCACGGTGGTAGACTACGCTACCTGATATCCCGAGGCAGTGGCCCTGACAAATATCCACGCCGAGACAGTGGCCGAGGCCCTGATGCAGATCTTCTCCCGGGTAGGGTTACCTCGGGAGATCATCTCGGATCAGGGTACTCAGTTTACTGCAGAGGTCACCCAACAACTCTGGAGGCTGTGCAATGTTAAGTCCATTATTAGTGCCCCATACCACCCCCAGACCAACGGGCTCTGTGAAAGGTTCAATGGCACCTTAAAGCAAATGCTCCGAACCTTTGCTGAGACCCATAGGGATTGGGAGCGATTCCTGCCGCACCTCCTCTTTGCTTACAGGGAGGTGCCTCAGGAATCAACTGGGTTTTCCCCATTTGAGTTATTATTTGGGAGGAGGGTAAGAGGACCCCTAGATCTCATCCGAGAACATTGTGAGGGAGACCGGAGTGCAGATGGTACCCCCATTATACCATATGTGTTGGCGCTTCGGGACCGACTGGAGGCCCTAACTAAGACAGTAGGAGAAACCTCCAGGCGGCCAAGACGCATCAGCGTACGTGGTATGATCGGGGCGCCAGGGACCGTAGCTTCCAGGTGGGACAGAATGTTTTAATTTTAAAACCTGTCCGACATGATAAGTTGCAGGCCGCCTGGCAAGGCCCTTATAAAGTCGTGGAACAGAGATGTGACACCACTTACATAATTGGCCCCTGCACAGGAACTGGAGGGCGACGCATGCTCCATGTGAACATGCTAAAGCCCTACCGGGAACGTTCAGAGGAGGTGACAGCGATTTGTGCACCCAACTCCGACGAGTGTGACAGCCTTCCCCTTCCCAACCTGCTGGGGGATGGGAGGCTGTCTGGGGATTTAGGAGAAGTTGCACTGGGAGACCGTCTGAGTCCACAGGAGCGTATCGAGGTACAGCAGCTGTTGCGAGAGAAGCAAGAAACTTTCTCTAATGTACCTGGATACACTCCTCTGGCAACTCACCGGGTCGAGACCCCAGGGCAACTACCCATGCGCCAGACCCCCTACCGCATCCCAGAAGCGGTGAGGGAAAACATGCGCAAGGAGATCCATGAGATGCAACAACTGGGGGTGATTGAGCCCTCAGATAGTCCATGGGCCTCTCCGGTAGTCCTCGTGCCGAAGCGAGACGGTACGACTCGCTTCTGCGTGGACTATAGGAGATTAAATGAGAAAACTGTGTCAGACGCCTATCCTATGCCCCGGATAGACGAGTTACTGGACAGAATGGCCAGGGGCCAATACCTCACCACTATTGACTTATGTAAAGGATATTGGCAAATCCCCCTGGCCCCAGACGCCATACCGAAGTCGCCCTTTGTCACCCCATTTGGCTTGTATCAGTTTAAGGTCATGCCATTTGGGATGAAAAACGCCCCAGCTACCTTCCAGAGGATGGTGGATCGACTTCTGAATGGATTCCAGGACTATACCTGTGCCTACCTGGACGATATTGCTATTTTTAGCAATACGTGGCAGGAACACTTGGCCCATATAGGAGCTGTACTGGACAGGATAAGGGAAGCTGGTTTGACCCTGAAGCCGGCCAAGTGTAGTATAGGAATAGCTGAGGTGCAGTACCTGGGACATAGAGTGGGGTGCGGCAAACAGAAGCCCGAACCCGCCAAAGTAGAGGCCATAGCCCAGTGGCCCACCCCTCGGACTAAGACCCTGGTTTTAGCGTTTCTAGGGACAGCGGGGTATTACAGGAAGTTTGTTCCCAATTATAGCGCCCTGGCCAAACTCCTCACTGACCTGACCCGTAAGAACCTTCCCCGTCAAGTAAACTGGACCCCGGAGTGTGAGCAGGCATTCCAACACCTGAAAAATGCACTGATAAATGCCCCTGTTTTGGCAGCTCCCAATCCAACTAAACGATTTCTTGTTCACACAGACGCTTCTATGTTTGGATTGGGGGCAGTACTGAGCCAAGTCGGGGCCGATGGCGGAGAACATCCTGTGGCTTACATCAGTCGCAAACTGTTACCTCGAGAAGTAAGCTACGCCGCCATCGAAAAGGAATGCCTGGCTGTGGTGTGGGCCCTAAAGAAACTGCAGCCCTATCTGTATGGACAGCCCTTTTCCTTGCTCACGGATCACAACCCGTTAGTATGGCTGAACCGGGTGGCTGGGGACAATGCCAGGCTGCTACGCTGGAGCTTGGCGCTACAGCCCTTTGATTTTAATATTCAGTACCGCCCGGGTAAGCAGAATGGAAATGCTGACGGGTTGTCAAGACAAACTGACCCTGAAAAATGATCTGTGAGCCCCCGGACATCCCCAAGCCGATCCGTGTTGGATCAGACTGTGTATGCCGGCTTGTGGGCAAGGGGGAGCAGTGTAGCGGAACCCTGTTGTTGGCTGCCCCCTTCCTGTATTGTTGATTGCCCTCCCCTACCCTACCTTGCCCTAAAGACAAATACTGTTCCTGGCCCTTGGATTACCTCGGGGCAGTGTTGCAACTTTAAATGGGCACTTCGGATACTAAAGTCGAAGTACCGGCCACACTTCGAACGGGACTTAGCCGTTTTTATGCCAGAAATTGACCGACCGCACAGCTCAAATCCATGGAACTGTTTTGGGCAGGAAAATGTGCTTGCGGTCGGTCATAAAGGGACCTCCAACTAACTATTGATCTACTGGAGGGATTGGGACGATTTTTGAGAGTATTACTAATTGAAGTCTGCTGATTACGAAAATGTATGTGTTATGTTTGTAACACGAATATTGTAGAAGTTATAGATATTGTGTAAAAGTTATGTTTGAAACTGTATAAGTGGATTATCTCTCAGGCTAAGGGGAGGGAATCTGTGGGTTGCACCCATGATACTATTGGTTATTTTATGCCTCCCCCTGGGTGTGGCCTGTATGTGTACACTTGTAATAAAAGGCAGGCTGGATGTGCCAGCCAGCAGTTCTGCTCCTGAAACTGTGTGTCGTCCAGTTATTGGGATTGCTGTGGGGATACTGCTGTGTTATTTTGCCTGCTGGAAACTCTGCCTGTGGATTTACTATTGCCTTGTTCCTGAGCCTCCCTGGGATCTTTAGTGGAGAATAGCTGTGGGATATCAGCTCTCCGCTACACTACTAACAAAGCATTCTTGTAAGACTTGAACTATGAGGCCTAAGGCAGAAATTTATGGGGCCTAATAATTCTTTATGGGGCCTAATCATTCTACAACAGTCCCCCCTTAAAATGTTAATTACTAAAAGATAAAATTTATTTGTTAATATCGGAAGACTTGTTAGCCCAAAGACACAGAAACCCTGTGGCCGCTAGCTTGGTGTTAGTGCAAAGTGCAATTCTATCCCTTTTCTGACCCTAACAGGCTGCAGCTCATCCGTCAGTACGGTTCTCGAACACTTCACTCCATGGGTATCCCGCAGTGGCTAGTCCACCACATCTCCACACGGTAGGCTAACCCCTACAGACGGAAGCTGTCCCTGAGCTGTCCCTTCCTAGAATTTCTGCACTTCATCGGCATAAGGGAGAGTTTGTAGCGGAATACAGGGCGATGTGAGATCTTGATCACCAATCTCCAGATGAGTAAAGGTTGGTGTTGCTTGGTCTACAGTCTTCTGTAGGAATTTTCTGAGGCATGGGAGGACACAACAAACGAGAAGAGCGAGAACAAAAAGGAAAATTAGTAGAGCCATACCAATATGGACTTTCTGCCAACCAGTCATCCAACCAAAACATCTTTCCCAGGGATCTGTCACCCCAGAATTCCTTTTCAACTCTTCTGAGAGTTTATTCAATTTTTCTATGGCCAGGGTGACCTTACCATTAGGACCTGTGTTTTCTGGAATGTAAGTGCAACAAGTCATGATGTCGGGTAGTATTTTACATACACCCCTCTTTTCGGCTAAAATCATGTCTAAGGCCAGTCTGTTCTGGAAGGTCATTTGGGATGTGGCCTGTAATTGTTCGGCCAGGCCCTGGAGGGCATCCCTGGTGTAATTAACAAAGCGCTGTTGGTTGTAATAGATGTAATTAATCCAATTAAGGTTTTTGTTGGCAGTGACTATGGTAAACAGTGATTCAAACCCTACTGCAACTTCATCTCTTGCTTTAAATTCATTAGATACCCCCCTAGGCACCCCAATGGCATCTATGTAAATGTGTGGGTCAAAACTGCCTTTTACTGGGGTTTCACGCTTGACTCTGGCTGGTGTATGTGGAGGACCGGGTGTGTCGGAATGATTATCAGAAATAATATGAATGGGCATGATAACTTTAGCTAGGGCACATTCACCCCACCATTCAATCTCTAGCCTTGATCTTATCAGTAAATCCCCACATAACCAGTAAATATCCCCTAGTGACCTGGTATGGTGTTGTAGCAGGTGCATAGGAACAGTTCTGTAGGTGGCACAATAACAATTGGAAAAGTTACCCACAAATTTACCAGTTCTGTCATAGTCGTAACTCCATCTGGGGGTTTGACATTTCCAACTAAGAGAGGGTACTCTGCTGTCCATGCTTTGCAGAGAGACTGGTTAGAATCGTAGTGATTGCCAAAAAAGACTTAGAAAACAACTTTCTATTTCCAAAGGGATAGTTAAAGGAACGGTGCCAAGGTGGGGTCGGGCACCACTGCATACATATGTTACAGAAGCATTAGTTTTAATTGTGTACCTTTAAATACTTGGGAGCAGCGTTTCAACCTTTTAACTGGCACTTCGAATGCAGTCGAAGTGCCGAAGTCACCGAAGTAGTCGAAGTGGCTGCCATTACAGTCGAACACGTGGCGGCGGCCATTTTAATACAGTCGAACGCGGTCAGCGGTAACCTGTACCTTCCCCTATCCTTCGACACCACAGCCGGAGACTAAGTCCCGGTCGAACGTTCGAAACAACCGTTCGAATGGAACTTTGTCATCTTTTTCATGGGAAATAGATCGCCACTCGACTAGCGACCACCGATGAAGTTTGAACCGCATTTTACTTCGACACTTCGACAAAAGCCGAAGTGCGTTCGACTATTCGAACACCGGCTTCAGATGGGACTTTACCGATTTTCCGGACAGAAATAGACCGACCACACAGCCTGAATCTGTGGAACTGTTTCTGGGCATGCAAACAGGCGTGCGGTCGGTCCAAAGATACTTTTTAATATCTCTGGAACTACTGGACGGATTCTCACGAAATTTGAGTATGTTGTTCCACAATTTATGTTGTTCATAAAAATGTAAGTTTTATTAATGTACTAGGTAAAATGAGAACGTTATGAAAATGTATAAAAATGTATAAGTTTTAGCTTGGAGATAATTGAGTAGATATGGTAGGAAACTCAATTATCTCCCAAGCAGAGGGGAGGGAACCAGGGGGCTGTATTATTCTGTTATTGGTTGTTTTATACCTCCCCCTGGGTGTGGTCTGTTTGTACCTGACTGTAATAAAAAGCAGGCTGGGTGTTCCAGACCTCAGTTCTTATTTGACCCTCAAATCGCAGCCTTGACTCGTTTTGTGGGCAGAAAGGTATCCTAGCTGTGCTATAGCTAGTGGGATTATTCTACATTTACAGGACTCATATGGAATACTATGGAAAGCAGTTCTCCCCTCTTCAGCGAATAGGAATCCAGACTACTAAGCGGTCCAGCTCTCAGCAAGACTAAGGGTAACCGTAACAACATAGCATGCAGTTCTATTATGTTTATTAGCATTATATCTCATCCACTCTAACCCCAAATTAATATCATTAAAGCCAGTTTCAGCGGCCATAGTATCTTCGAAGGTGGGGTTAGCAATGGCCATCATGTCCTTAAAGGACTGGATATGTGGTTTCAGTGGATTTGGGACCATATGAACAGCCCCTTGCCACTCTGGAGAGTGGCACATATCTTTAAGAAAAAAATGACCTAACTTGTTATAGGAACCTCTCTTCCAATACATTCCCATTACATATTGGTCAGCATCCTTTGGGCCAGGATGTTCAATATTTAACATCAATTTCATAGGTGTACCTCCTCCAGGCTTTCTTAAAGTCATTCTTTGAAGGAGGGATCTACCATGGTCATCTACCTTAGATAAGGCACTTTTGGGTTTGTAACCCCAGGCAGGCCCAGCATTCCATCCTGCAGCCCCCCAATGGTTACAGTTGTGCCCCCATTGCTTGTCAACCACACAAAACAGGGGTATTTTGCTTGTGGAAATCTGTGACTTGGGAAATGGGCAATCTACAATGTCACAGTAATCAAAGGTGAATGTGGCTACGCGGGTACATGATGAATTATACCAGAAGGTGTACCCACTAGCATCTTTAGTAATGGCCACTTGCTGGGCTTTAAGGAGGCCAATCAAGGGGATAATGTACCAGAGGTACATGGTTGTGCGGAGTCTGTCTCCTCTGGGGCAGGAGTTTTCTTGCAGTGGGAGGCGTGGATCCAGTTGCCTTTCCCGGCCAACTTGACGGAGGTGGAGGTGATCAGTAGAACTTGGAATGGTCCGTCAAATCTTGGTTCCAGGGTGTGTTTTCGCACAAATTTCTTGACTAGGACCCAATCACCGGGAAGCAGACTGTGGTTGCCTGTGTCAGAATCAGGATCTGGAATTGAAGAGAAAACTTGGGCATGGATTTTGTTTAAAGCACCTGCAAGTTCAGTTACATAATCTACTAAAACATCAGTTTGAAGCTGTAGTTGTTGGGGAAAATAGCAACCTAGCCTAGGTGCAGTCCCAAATAAAATCTCATAAGGGGACAACGAGGGCTTTCCTCGGGGTGTATGTCTGACACTGAACAGGGCTATTGACAAGCTTTCTGGCCAGGGCATTTTTGTTTCTTGTGACATTTTGAGCATTCTAGTTTTCGGGGTACCATTCACACGCTCCACTTTACCACTACTTTGTGGGTGATAAGGTGTGTGGAAAGCAAGAGTCACTCCTAGAGCAGCCCAAATCTCTTTGGTTACTGATGCTGTGAAGGCCGGGCCTTGGTCGCTTTCAATAACTTCCGGTAATCCAAATCTACACACAATTTCAGTAAGTAGACGCCGTGCTGTTGTCTTGGCGGTAATGTTAATCACTGGGTAGGCTTCTGGCCAGCCTGAGAACATGTCCACTATTACTAGTGCATATTCATAGTTACCACTCTTTGGCATCTGGATGTGGTCTATCTGAATTCTTTGGAATGGATACATGGGTTTAGCCAAGTGGTTTGAAGGGACTTTGGCTGTTTTCCCAGGATTGCATTTAGCACAGATGACACAAGCCTTGCAGTAGTTATTGGTTAGTGTAGTAATCCTGTTGTAGAATTATTAGGCCCCATAAACTTCTGTCTTAGGCCTCATAGTTCAAGTCTTACAAGAATGCTTTGTTAGTAGAAATTGTGTGTCAGCAGAAATGTTAGGTTCCTGTTGAGTGAAACATTGTAGCAGCTAGTCTTAATAAAATGTGAAGTTACTAAAAGCCTTGAGAACTAACCTTGAGACTAACGTGCCAACTACTCAAAATGGCTGCCAAAGCACCCCTCCCATCGAGTGAACTCCTCGTGCTAACAAGATGGTGCTGGAATCCGGAGGAGAACTTCATGACGACAGTAATGACATAAGATGGCACACCCAGTAGGGAGGGCATTTGAATGAACCACTTAACACTTAACCAATTACTGATTTATAATTCTATGTTATCTTGAATTCTGTAGTGATGTAATAATGCCTTTATAAGGGTCTGCGCACCCATTTTCTGGGCTCTTGCCATTAAATTTCCTGAAGTTCTTTCATTAACCTGAACCTCGTGTCTCAGTGTGAATTTACTTCTGCGTGCACGCAACTTTATTATTTCTAATTTGGACAGGAACAGATAGTCATTCAAACTTATTGGTTTGCATAAAAGAATCCACTACAATTTGGCGCATCAACGTGGGGCTCTAGGTTATGACCTATGGGACAGCTGTCCAAGAAGACCCTGGGGGGGGGTTAATCCTGGGGGCCGGAAGGAGCCTGATCACCTCTGAAATACACGGTAGAGATTGCTGCAGCACCTAGCCGGTATGTTCCTGCCCCCTGTGATTTACCTGTCCCAGTGTCTGAGACTGCTTCCGAGGGGACATCAAAGTCAGGTAATTACTTGCCCAGAGACCTTGTATTTTTAATTTGATACTTAATTTACCTGCACCTGTTGACTATCTGTTACCTGGGTGTGTTTGTATTGGTTTGTCCTTAGCTTAGTACCCGGGTAGATTAATTGCCTGTTTACCCCTTTTAGGAGCCACGTGGCTGTGGCTGTAAGGAAAGAGGGGGGTGGATCTGTGGAAGTTTTCCTGGGGGTCCTCTACTACCTGTTTACCTCTTTTAGGTGCCGAGTAGCTACGGCAGTAAGGAAAAAGAGGAGGGGGGATCTGTTGAGGTCGGTGTAGACTCACTGCTTCCTGGGGGTTCCCCATAGTGTCGCTTTGACAGCTTAGCTAGCCTCATTGGACACCACTTTACTCTGCTTGCAGAGAGGTGGAACACTTCAGCCTCGAGCGCTGATGCTGGTAGTGTTCCGGTTTTACTTTTTGTGGCGTGTGGATTCGGGCAGGCATTGCTGTTTCCATCACCACGTGGTAGTGAGACTTGCGGGTGGGTCCGCAACAGGGACACTACGAGGTTGAGGGAGGTGGCTTGGGCCACAAGAGTAAAGGAAATGTATTATTGTATTTTTTCACCTCTCAGTGCCCGCAGATACGGACATTGTTAGGTTTTTGTGGTGGGATTGGATTCGGGCAGGCATTGCTGTTTCCATCACCGCGTGGTAGTGAGACTTGCGGGTGGGTGCGCAACAGGGACATTACGAGGTTGAGGGAGGTGGCTTCGGCCACACGAGTAAAGGAAAGGGATTACTGTTGAATTTATTTGAACTGTGATGCATGCACTGTATTTACACTGAAATGTTGTCTTAATTGTCTGTCACACAGATTCCTGTGCTTACTTTTATCTTACTCTCTGTACTATTTACACTTTCCCCTCCTATTTCTCTTTGTTGAGAGAAGTGATTGGTCACACACTTCTTGCCAAGCTCCAATCCGCGGCTACCTCGGGTAGGCGGAATCAGTGACTAGTCTACGTTTTGGGAAGATGTACGTAGGAGCCCACTCTTACGTAGCAGTCGAGCACTGTAGACATTCTGTTCCTTTTTTCTTTCTCTATATCTGGGACGCCTTGTATAGGGAGGATGGGACAGAAGTTAGGTAAACCCAATAAGGGTTGGTTAGCATGTGATTTGGTAGAAGATAGAGAAGGAGAAGAGATGGTTAAGAAAGTTGATAAAATTGCTAAAGTGTGTGGAATTGCCGTACCTCCGTGCGGTAGATTGCAGCCAGAGAGCTGGCGTAAGCTACTGACAGAAAAGAAAGGGAAGCTGGCGGACCATGATTTGCTCCGTACAGCAGAAGCCTGGTACCGAGTAGCAAGAGCTATTCAGCAAGAGGGATGGGTTGAGGAAGAGATTGATCACAAAGGTTTAAGATTGTATGTTTATTACAATAATTGTGTTACTGGGAAGTTCTCCCAGCCAGCACCCTATTATGGCCCCAGGAGGTGACCACTCCTATCATCCTGTCAGTAATGACCAAAATGTAGCTGACCACGGTCACCACCCCTGGTCCCCACCCTACCACTGCCCCTGTTTACCCAGTCTTAGATGCTGTGGGGTTTTTGTATTGCTTGTTGGCCGATTTAGGAGCCGGTACCACCCTGATAGAGGGTTGGGGTTTTGTATTGTGTTTCACTATGATTATTACTGTGTTATGGTAGACCTGACTGGATCAGGGATTATTTCAATTATTGCTATAGTATGGGTACCCTAGGTGTATGTTGTGTTTTTGTGTCTCTTTGCTCGCAATAATTGTAACGTAACTGTCCGGCAGTGACATGGTTAACCTTCATGCCTGCAGTTTCTCTCGTTTCTCTCCCTCTCCCCCACCTCCCTCTCTTGCTGTGGGGGGGGGGGGGGGGGGAGGGACATGCCTGCCTTCAGCGAGAATGTGGCAGGTCTGTGTTCAGTGAAGTTATTCAGAGCTACTGATAAAAGTTAGAAATGGGATTTTTGCTAGAAAACATTCTAATTGTGTATTTTGTTATTTACATAGAAGTTGATAGGATGTTTAAGGAGTGATGTGTCGTATAAGAGGTTTCTAGGGTTTGTATATTGTTATTGTTGTTGCCATTTATATGACGCCAACAGATTCCGTAGTGCTTTATATATATTGTGTTTTATGATAAGGCAGAGAGTGGGGGTATGGCTCGGAGTTGAGTACCGGAGGTTAGGTGTCACGATTCGGGGAACCCAACACGCTAACACACACACAGACACACACACAGAAAGTGTGCAGTACCGGACCTTAGAGTGGCCGGGCTAAGCACACACAGAATAGTCAGGAGATAAGCCGAGTAAGGGGAACCAGAAAACAGAATAACAAGAAACAAGCCGAGGTCAAAGGGTAGGAGAAAGTCACAAAGTCAGTATAACAAGCCAGGGAGTACGTAACCAGAAAGCACACGTTCAGTATCAATACTCTAAAGCAAAGACCACAACAGGGCACTGAGAGACAGGAAAGGTAAGTATAAATATCCTTGCCTTAATTCTGATTGGATAACTTCCAATCAGAATTAACAAACACACGTGGGGGGTATCTATACCCCCCACTGTGATTGTTGTACTGTCGCTTTAACGCCGGGTCACGTGAGTGACCCCGGCGTACTGATATGGGTGCCGGCTCCC
Source organism: Pelobates fuscus (assembly GCF_036172605.1). Lineage (NCBI taxonomy): Eukaryota > Metazoa > Chordata > Amphibia > Anura > Pelobatidae > Pelobates > Pelobates fuscus. Next base: position 134,574,790 of record NC_086319.1, on the reverse strand, counting down.
AGCGTGCAGCGTTAGACATGCTGCCGCTGGGAGGAGGAGGAGAGGACGCGAGCGGCGTGTCAAGAGGACAGGACGCCGCTCGCCGACCGGTAAGAGGAGGGGGGACCGCGGGCAGCGACGGACCGAGGGTGAGTGCTGCGAGCGGATTGCAGCCTCCCCTCACCGCTGCCCGCGGAGCCCTGACATTAGGAAAGTGGTTAATGGCTTTTGGATGATAAGATAAATTGGTTGAATTCCGTGAGTTTATTTTGCATCATGTTATTTTAAAGTACATGTTTCTAGAGACAGCTTTACGGGCTGTTAAATGCATAATGTTCTCAACTGTCTTATTTAACCTGCCAGGTTTGTTTATAGTTTAGTATTTCATTTTGCAGAACAGAATGTTGCTTCTCTGACCTATTTTATTAGTTATAATATAGTGTAATGTTGAAAGTACGTCAGCCAACACCTTAAAAAAATGGCGCCTAGTTAAAAAAAAAAAAAAAAAAAAGGAGGTTGGCCCTGCCAGTCCCGTGACCTCCACCTAATTACCATTATCTACAGTCACGTACGCTCCTAAAGTAACTTCACTTCCGCCCTTACCTCCTGTCTCTTCCTTTCCCACACATATCATGGTCGTCACTTCCACCCTTCCTTCCCCGCCCCTGTCATGGCTGCCTCCATCAAGAAGCCTACCCCTATCATGCTTATCCTGTCTTAAGATATACTGTTTTCCTGGAACTCTACATATAATTAACAAGAAAGTTACAATTACTAAAATAATCCTGCTATTTGTTTCCCTGTATCAGAAATGTGTCTGTGACAGTGGTAGTTAATGATGAGGAATATATATATATATATTGATTCACGTGTAAGTAACAAATGTGTTTCAACTTTGTGTACAAAAATTGATAACATGCTGGAAAAAGGGTTATCTTAAAGAACATTTACTCAAATATATTTCTAATAAACAAAGACTTCTTGAACAAATGGTAATACAGTTAAAGGATTGGTCTCAAAATGTTTTGATCCAATTGAAAAGGAACCAGAAAACATTATAAGCCTACCTATTTACAAATGGAATAAGGATTTAGATACTAGTATAAACTATGACGGTGGGAGTGTGCTCCAATCTGTCTTTATTGGAAAATGATAGCCCCCAAGACATAAAAATTGATTAACATAAATGTTGATGTAAGCCCAGATATTTTATTATTGCATATACCAATAAGTCGAGACTTTGGGCATTATAATGTATTGATTCCACATCTGTTACTAGCAGCGAATACATTAGCAGCCAGAAACTGGAAACCGAAAAAGGTAAATCAATGTATAGCTATTTATAAAGCTCAACAAAAATCCCCATTATCTTTTTCATTTATCTCGCAGAAAACAATGTTATTTGTCTATTTTGTATGTTTTAATACATTATCAGTGAAGAGTAAAATAAGTTTATCCCTTTTGCGAGACATAAAATTGTGATAATGTATATTTGTGATGTATGTAGGAATTATATTTTGAACTATGCTATATATAAAAATGAATAGGGGAAAAAGGAGAGAGTCAGGGATAGCGTCTGTCTCCACAGGCAAAAGTCTGTTGTGGGAGATGTAGTGGGTTAGCCACTGCGGGATACCCACGGAGTGAAGCGTTTGAGGCCTGTTCAGACAGATGTGCATGTTAGCCTTTTATTATTTTTCTATAGAGAAAGCATAGGGTCAGTTAATAGTTGTTGTAAATGGGCTATTTGCAGCCTCCATAGCGGAAGAGAATCCTACCTGCCTCCTCATTTCTACCTGGTATTGAATGCTGATGGATCCTTATTTCCTCCCCCCCCATCAGTCATATAAATCTCCTCACCCTCATCCTCTCCTTTACCACCCTCCCCCTTCAATCCATTTCTCCCGTCCGCTCTTCCTCCCTTCCGCCCATCCACCACCCTGCCCACCTCCACTGCTACATCACCTGTCTGCTCCCTTACCTGCCCACCTCCTCTTACTCCTTCCACTGATCCCCCCTTCGTCTGTCTCCCCTCCTACTGCTCCTTCTTCTCCTCCTCCCTCATCTCCTGTCCTCCTACTGCTCCTTCTTCTCCTCCTCCCTCATCTCCTGTCCTTCCTACTCCACCTTCTTCTCCTCCTCCCTCATCTCCTGTCCTCCTACTGCTCCTTCTTCTCCTCCTCCCTCATACCCTGTCCGTCCTACTCAACCTTCTCCTCCCTCATCTCCTGTCCTTCCTACTCCACCTTCTCCTCCTTCTCCCTCATCTCCTGTCCTTCCCACTCCACCTTCTCCTCTTCCTACTCCTCCCGTCCCTCCTACTCCACCCGCTACTCATTCCTCCATCTCCCCACCACCATATCTATATCCTTTATATGCTTCCTCCCTTCTTAATCCCTACCCATCTCCTCCGCCCTACCCGTGCCCCGCCCTGGCATCTGCCCAAATGGCCTGGACATACTCCTACCCTTACCCCGCAACTCCGCCCTATTCAGCCACTTACCATGTACCTTCCATTGCCACACCCCCTACCCCGATCACGCCTCCCCTGCCTCAACCTGCTCAAGTCGTGCCCACATCCAATATGGCAGCCCCCAGTGGTGTGGCACCTCTAGTGCCGCTCCTAATAATTCTTGCTCCTCATAATATTAATTCTATTCTCTATTGTATCCAGCCAAAGCACCTTACTTCTCTAAGACATTTCCGCCCATGAAGGCGGGGGAATACCACACTACGAAAAAAAAAGAATTATTCAGACTAGTGGAGGTAAACCTCATCATGACAGACCTGTTTTGGGCACTCTCAAGGAAATAGTGCGGTCCTGATCCAGATACCCATGGAAGTAAGACACATGTATCATCACTGGGAGGTGGCTGTCCCTCGTGTTTTCTTCACTAAGTCCCCAGAAATCTCATGAAAGGAACCTGGCTCATTAGAAACATGAAACACTAAAAATCGATATCAGCTCTCTACAGAGGGGGGTCAGCAAGAGAACTGTAAATGGAAAGACAAATACCCTCAATCCCACACAGAAATAGGTGAGGATACCTCTCTTACTGCTCCTCATGGTTGCTTTGAACAGATGAAAGAGGAAACAAGACACCTCTCAACAGTGCATGCAGTAGCTTTGCTAGATCCTGACTCCACTCTGTTTGTGGATAGCCTTAGATTTGCGGATGAAGAGGGAAGGTACCATACTGGATTTGCTGTTGCTACAAAAGATCAGGTACATCAAGCATCTTCACTTTCCTCACCCACACCTGCTCAAGACGCTGTATTGACAGCCTTCTCAGTGGCATGCAAAATGTCTGACTCAAGACTCAAGATATGCCCTGGGTGCTACACTGACTCAAGATATGCCCTGGGTGTGGCACATGATTTTGGATCAATCTGGAAGACAAGAAGATTTCACACAGCGACTGGCACACCAGTTAAGCATAGCACGGCTATTAAGAAGTTGGTGGATGCCCTACTCCTGCTGAAGAAGTGGCCATACTGAAGGTGAAGGCCCACGGAAAACTGAATTTAGAAGAAGCACCACTCAGCTGACCAAGCTGCCAAACAAGCCACAAGTGCACCAAGGGAAGTGGACAGAAGAGTGTCCGCTAAAGAAACTATATTCACCATGAAGATCCTATCTACAGATTTCAAGCTCCTAAAGGAATAACAAGCAGCTGCTGACCCTGAAGAAATGCAAAGCTGGACAACAGAAAGGGGCAACCCTTAGAGACAGGCTGTACTCCAACACTCTCAAGTTCTGTTTACCCAAAAACGTACTGGGCAATGGTCCAGTGGGCCCATGGAGTTGTATACCTATCCAAGACCCTCATGAACTCTTTGATCTCTAAATACTCTGAAGCACCTATAATTACTCCTCTGATCAACAGTTACTGCCGATCCTCTGTCATTTGTGCCAAGGACAGCTCAGGCAGACTGAGTCCAAGTGACTATATCCAGGTGCCAGAGAGTTGCCGGTTCAGATATGCAATAGTTATAATAGACATTTTGTCAGGATGACCAGAGGTCTAGCCGGTCATCAATGTGACAACCAAGACCATATACCCAGTAATTCATCGTGAAAGTTGCAGAGATCACTCAGTGGATTCACCATTCCAGATTCAAGACTCTCTCTCTGCAACATGGGAAGTAACATTTGTTGATCTTGACAAACCTTTGATTCTAAAGGAAAAGTTACTTAAAAAGATGTCAACAAGTAGGTGTTTTGATGGCCATAATAACGCCTGACCACCTGCCATCGATGGAAAGCCGAGGACCCCAAAAAGGAGACCTCGTGAAGCTAAAGAGATTCAGACGCCAAGCTTTTTCAAGATTATCTGCCCATCTTGAGTTTGTGGTGATATCAATATTGACTAAATGATTTAAGTCCACCTACACTGACATAGCATGGGACAGGTTTCATACTATGATGAATAAGTAAATGTGCCCTAGCCAAGGTTATTATGTCCATACACATAATACATGACAAGGTACTCTTGACACACCACATTCATGCTTCAGAACAAAAAGGAGCACCCCTGTAAAATACAGGGTGGCCTGTACATATATATATATATAGTGATGCCATAGGTGTGCCAAGGGGGGTACCAGATGATTTCACAGTAAAAGACGAGGATTGAGTCCACAACCATCACTGCTAATGATATTTTGTACTATATTTATTACATCCGACTGCACTTTGCACTAACACCAAGCTAGCGGCCACAGGGTTTCTGTGTCTTTGGGCTAACAAGTCTTCCGGTATTAACAAATAAAGTTTTACCTTTTAGTAATTAACATTTTAAGGGGGGACTGTTGTAGAATTATTAGGCCCATAAATTTCTGTCTTAGGCCTCATAGTTCAAGTCTTACAAGAATGCTTTGTTAGTAGAAATTGTGTGTCAGCAGAAATGTTAGGTTCCTGTTGAGTGAAACATTGTAGCAGCTAGTCTTAATAAAATGTGAAGTTACTAAAAGCCTTGAGAACTAACCTTGAGACTAACGTGCCAACTACTCAAAATGGCTGCCAAAGCACCCCTCCCATCGAGTGAACTCCTCGTGCTAACAAGATGGTGCTGGAATCCGGAGGAGAACTTCATGACGACAGTAATGACATAAGATGGCACACCCAGTAGGGAGGGCATTTGAATGAACCACTTAACACTTAACCAATTACTGATTTATAATTCTATGTAATCTTGAATTCTGTAGTGATGTAATAATGCCTTTATAAGGGTCTGCGCACCCATTTTCTGGGCTCTTGCCATTAAATTTCCTGAAGTTCTTTCATTAACCTGAACCTCGTGTCTCAGTGTGAATTTACTTCTGCGTGCACGCAACTTTATTATTTCTAATTTGGACAGGAACAGATAGTCATTCAAACTTATTGGTTTGCATAAAAGAATCCACTTCAATCCCAGGAGCTTCATAGTACTTCTGTACAAGGGCATTCATTAGATCTTTTGATAAGTGTGCAGGACCATGTGCCCATTGAACAACTGCTGGTTACAAATTCTTAGGGAGGCAGAACCTGAGGTTGTTGTAATACACTCCATCCTTTAGAACTGCCCCTTTCTGTTTCCATTTTTGTATTTCCTCAGGGGCAACTGCAGCCTGTTGTTCCCGTAGGATTTTTAGATCAGTTGGAAGAGTCTGCAGAGTAAATATGGGAGTTTCTTCATTTCCGGACACTCTTCTTTCCACTTCCTGTGGTTCTCTTGCAGCCTGTTTTGCAGCCTGATCAGCCAGATGGTTGCCCTTTGCTTCATCCGAGTCCAACTTCCCATGTGCTTTTATCTTCAAAACAGCCACTTCTTCTGGAAGTAGGAGGGCGTCTATCAGCTCCTTGATTGCAGAACTGTGCTTGACTGGTGTACGGGCAGTGGTAAGAAATCCTCTTGTTTTCCAAATTAGCCCGAAGTCATGAGCCACGCCCAGTGCATATTTTGAATCTGTGTAGATATTGGTGCGCTTTCCTTCAGAGATATTGCATGCTGAAGTTAGGGCTTGTAATTCAGCTTCTTGCGCGGACTTTGTTGACGGTAAAGATGATGACTCAATAATTTCATCTGTTGTGGTGACGGCATATCCTGTGTGGTATTTTCCTTCTTCATCAGCATACCTCGAGCCGTCCACAAACAGGGTGAAGTCAGGATCTATTAGTGGATCCTCATGCACGGTTGGTAGATGTGTTGTTTCCATTTTCATCTGTTCAAAACAGTCATGGGGTGTTTCTGGATCATAGTCGTGCTTTATGACCAGATCTTCAAATTCTTCTTCCAGAAAGTAGCGTGGCCATGCCTTTACATGTTCAGGTTCAGTTGATGGATATTTGACAACGCCTATTTCCTGAAGCTGTGAATCGTTCATGGTGGCCCATAGTTTTGCCATAGGCCCGAGATCACCCCATGACTTAGTCTTTGACTTGGTTACAGGGACATGTGGAATGGCTGTGTCCCAATGGTGGTACAGATGTTCAAGTCCATGTGGTAATTGGACTAAAGCCATACTGTTGCCTTCAGTATCGCAGTAAAAATCTTGTAAGATGAGCATCACCTCAACCAATTGATAAAGTTCATCTTCGTAATGAGGGTCGGGGTTGATGGTTGGCTTGTACCACATGCTGCAGAAGGCATATTCTGGCCCGTCGCAGGAGGGCAAATTGGGGTGCATTTTTCCAATGGTGTGTGTAAGGAGTAGGACATATCCTTCGTCCATGATGAATCCATAATAGCTACCCCCCTCAGGGAGTGGCAGAAGAGTGGACGGATTTAAAACCTGGCATAGTTGAAGGGTGACATTGTCAGGTAGCAGCAGACGACATTGGAGACGAAGATGTCTGGCAGCAGTAACGTGTTTGATCTGGACCTGGTTAATTATGGCCGAAATATCATGAGGTGCCCAAACAGTAAGAGAGTGGCCAAGAACCAGGTCCCCAGTACATTCAATAAGTTCTTGAGCAGCAAAGACAGCGCGAAGGCAGGAGGGAGTTCCTCTAGCCACGATGTCCAGTTGGCAGGAGAAGAATCCAATAGGCCTCTGGCGTCCGCCAGGACCATGTGCTTGAGTGAGGACACCTGTAGCATGGCCTTTTCTTTCAGACACAGATAATTTGAAAGGTTTGTCGTAGTCTGGTAGGCCAAGAGCAGGGGCAGAGGCAATTGCACGCTGAAGAATATAGAAGTTGTCATATGCTTCTGATGACAGACAGAACGGGTCTGATTTGAGAGCGTCATACAAGGGTTGCATGAGCAGAGAGGCCTCAGGGATCGATGCTCTGCAATATGAGATGAGGCCTAGAAAGGCATGAAGGGATTTTGTAGTCTTTGGAGGTGGAATGGCCAAAACTGCTCTGACACGATCACGGGTGAGATGTCTGGTGCCATGGGACAGGCAATGGCCTAAGAAAATTACAGTAGGTTGGCAAAATTGAAGCTTGACAAGAGACGCCTTACATCCCTGATCTGCAAGATAACAAAGGAGATCCAGAGAACACTTTTCTGTTGAAGGGACGTCGTCACCACAAAGGAGTAGGTCATCCACATATTGGAGTAGGACAACCTCAGGGTGGTCAGATTGCCAGTGGTCAAGGATGGAACACATTGCTTTTGCAAACTGGCTTGGAGAATTTTGTGCCCCCTGGGGCATAACAGTCCATGTATATTGTTGTTTTTCGTGTGTGAAGGCAAACAGATACTGGCAGATTGGGTCCAGGGGAACACTGAAGAATGCATTGGCCAGGTCAATCACCGTGAAGTATCTAGCAGAGGGTGGAACGCCAGAGAGGAGTGTGTGTGGATTTGGCACAATTGGGGTGTCCAGAACTGTGGCCTCATTTACTGCTCTGAGATCCTGGACCATTCGATATTTCTCTGGTTCACCCTTGGGTGTTTTCTTCTTAACAGGAAATAATGGAGTGTTGCACGGTGATTCACACTTGACAAGAGATCCTTTCTCTAGTAGTGCCTGGACTTGTTTAGTGATAGCTGCAGCTTGAGCAGGTTTCAATGGATATTGAGACTTCCTCGGCAGTTTGGCTCCTGGAAGGAGCTTGACCATCACGGGTGGGACTTTAAGATGGCCTATATCCTCTGGGCCTGAAGACCATAGTGTCTTAGGGACACTGTTCATTAGAGATTCTGGGAAGTTGTCCCTCAGAGCCTTTGCATCACCATGGGGTTTCTCTAGATGAAGCATCAAAGGTAAGGAGCACAGTGCTGAGGTGTCTGAATCAGACAGAGCAGAGGATAATTCCACTTGGCCGTCTGGTGTGAAGGCGATAGATGCCTGCAGGCGAGAGAGAACATCAGCACCTAACAGGTTAATGGGGCATGTGGATGACACCACAAAACGGGCAAGCAGACTGGGGCAGTTGCCAACCCGTAGAGGAGTAGTCAGGGGACTCTGCATTGGAAGGCCATCCACTCCTACACAGGAGACATCAATATTGGAAAGGAATGAGGTGTCAGGCAGGTCTTGTTCTCGCAGAACACTTTGGGCTGCACCTGTGTCAACAAGGAAAGTGGTGGGGTGACCTTCAATGGGTAAAGTTACAGTAGCTAGAGGCCCCCCTTGTTCCCCTGAAGACACTGCCATAACAGGGGTTAATGACACAGGCTTGCCGATGTCCTAGTCTTCTTGGGCTGTATCAGGTGAGGGAGGTTTTGGGGCCTTTGTGGTAGCTGTAGGCCTGGATACTTCCCTGTCAGCATATGGTTTTTGGTATTTAATGGGTGCAGGGCAATCACTCTTGAAATGGCCCTTTTCCCCACAGTTAAAGCAGAATCCATCTGCAGGCTTGGTGCCTTTAGGGACTGGTGGTCGTGACACCATAATAGGAGTGGAATAAGATCTTCTTGGAATCTGTGCTGACTCTAGTCCTCTGGCAACCAGAAGTAGCTTATCAAGGGGAACCACTCTATACTCAGGGCGTGCAGCAATAATACCCTTGCGTATAGAGTCTTTGATGCCCTGAACAAAGGCACCAGAAAGCATTTGAGCGTGTATTTTGTTGCTGAGGTCAAACCCCAGGTCTGTGAATACTTGGAAAAGCCTAGCATGAAACCTCTCTACAGATTCACCTTTTTCCTGGATAACATCATTAAGGCCAGCTGCTAGGTCCGCAAGCTTATCTTTAGCCCAGGTTCTCAGTTGGTCACAGATCTCAATTCCAGACATATAATCAGTATCACTGACAAGCCAATTAGTGCAGAGGTGGCGGGCAATGTTAGGCCAATAGGCATCTCCAGCCTTAATGGCACAGAGGCTCAATAAATCTCGCCATGCGGCGGAATAGGTTTGCTGAATCTGAACTACTGCTCTATAGAAGGGCATGGGCTGCTTTTCAGGGTCAGGAAGTGATTTCATGAGGGCACTGGGCTGCGTTGGGTTAAAAGTGGCGGGACCAGGTAACCATGAGAGCTAACTGTGTCAGACTCATCTGCACGTGTCACCCGGACTCCCGGAGGGTTTAGGACTACCTGTGGTGTCAAAGTTGGAGGTAGAAGAGGCACCCCACCAGCCGGGGCTGCTGGTAATTTATGAGTTGGTGGTAGCAGATCATTCGGAAGGACTGGCATGAGAGGTGCCGGATTGCTGGGGGACGCCATATTGGAGGCGTGGAAGGAAGTGGCGTTTGGGTTAAGTGAGGAAGTTGCGGCCATGTTGGATGTGGGCACGGTGTGGGTAGGTGTGATCGGGGTCGGCTGCGTGACTATGGGAGGTACAGGGGAGATGGCTGAATAGGGCGGGAGTGCGGAGTAAGGATAGGTGAGAGGCCAAGGCATTTGGGCGGGCGCCAGGGCGGAGTAGGCGTAGGGCGGTGGCGATGGGTAGGGATTAGGAAGGGTGGAAGGATATAGAGGATACGGAAATGATGACGGGGAAGGGGAGGGATGGGAAGCGGGTGGAGTAGGAGGGGGAGAGGGTGGAGTAGGAGGGACTGGAGGAGTAGGTGGAGGAGAAGGTGGAGTAGGAGGAGCCGGAGATGCAGGAGGGGAAAGTGAGGGAGCAGTAGGAGGGGATGGGTCAATGGAAGGAGAAGAGGAAGATGGGCAGGCAAGGGGGCATGCAGGTGATGCAGCAAGGGAGGACGGGCGGAAGGAGGGCATATTGGAGGGGTGAAATGGGCTGGAGGGAGATGGGTGGGGTAGAGGACGGGATGAGGATGATGGGAGTTGCGGGACTGATGGGGGGGAGAATACGGATCCATCAGCATTCAGGACTGGGCAAACGGGGGCAGTGATAGGGAAGGGACCAGGGGTGGGGGCCATGGTCAGCTGCATTTCAGTCATTGCCGACGTGATGCTGGGAGTGGCCACCTTGTGCGCGCCGTAACTGGGCGCTGGCTGGGAGAATTTCCCAGAAACATAGTTTTTATAGTATACAAACAATCTTAAACATTTGTGATCAACCTCTTCCTCAATCCATCCCTCTTGCTGAATAGCTTTTGCTACTCGGTACCAGGCTTCTGCTGTACGGACTAAATCATGGTCCAACAGCTTCCCTTTCTTTTCTGTCAGTAACTTACCCCAGCTTTCTGGCTGCAATCTGCCGCACGGAGGTACGGTAATTCCACACACTTTGTCAATTTTATCAACTATCTTAACCATCTCTTCTCCTTCTCTATCTTCTACCAAATCACGTGCTAACCAACCCTTATTGGGTTTATCTAACTTCCCATCCTCCCTATATAAGGCATCCCAGATATAGGGAAAGAAAAACGGAAAAGAAGGTCTACAGTGCTCGACTGCTACGTAAGAGTGGGTTCCTACGTACGTCTTCCCAAAACGTAGACTAGTCACTAATTCCGCCTACCCGAGGTAGCCGTGGATTGGAGCGTGGTAAGAAGTGTGTGACCAATCACTTCTCTCAACAAAGAGAAATAGGAGGGGAAAGTGTAAATAGTACAGAGAGTAAGATAAAAGTAAGCACAGGAATCTGTGTGACTGACAATTAAGACAACAGTTCAGTGTAAATACAGTGCATGCATCACGGTTCAAATAAAATCAACAGTAATCCCTTTCCTTTACTCGTGTGGCAGAAGCCACCTCCCTCAACCTCGTAGTGTCCCCGCTCGGGGAATGACTGCAGATTAGCCGCACTACCTGGCGGCGACGGAACACAGCAAACACCGGCCCGAGTTCCGTACGCCTCCCTCGTTACAGTGGTTCGGACCCGTAACCACCTCTTCCCTCACTCCCGTAGTGTCCCTGCGGACCCACCCGCAAGTCTCACTACCACGTGGTGATGGAGACAGCAATGCCTGCCCGAATCCACACGCCACAAAAGTAAAACCGGAACACTACCAGCTTCAGCGCTCGAGGCTGAAGTGTTCCACCTCTCTGCAAGCAGAGTAAAGTGGTGTCCAATGAGGCTAGCTAAGCTGTCAAAGCGACACTATGGGGAACCCCCAGGAAGTAGCGAGTCTACACAGACCTCCACAGATCCCCCCTCCTCTTTTTCCTTACTGCCGTAGCCACTCGGCACCTAAAAGAGGTAAACAGGCAATAGAGGACCCCCAGGAAAACTTCCACAGATCCACCCCCCTCTTTCCTTACAGCCACAGCCACGTGGCTCCTAAAAGGGGTAAACAGGCAATCACGCTACCCGGGCACTAAGCTAAGGACAAGCCAATACAAACACACCCAGGCAACAGATAGTCAACATGTGCAGGTAAAGTAAGTATTAACAGGTAAGGTGTAGGGTCTCTGGGCAAGCTATTACCTGACTTTGATGTCCTCCCGGCAGCAGTCTCCGACACTGGGGTAGGTTAATCACAGGGGCGGGAACATACCGGCCAGGTGCTGCAGCAATCGCTACCGTGTATTCAGAGGTGATCAGACTCCTTCCTTCCCCCAGGATTCATCCACCCAGCGTCATCTTGGACGGCTGCCCTAGTAGGGCATAACCCAGAGCCGCACGGTTGGGCGCCAAATTGTAGTGGATTTCTTTTATGCAAACCAATACATTTGAATGACTATCTGTTCCTGTCCAAATTAGAAATAATAAAGTTGCGTGCACGCAGAAGTAAATTCACACTGAGACACGAGGTTCAGGTTAATGAAAGAACTTCAGGAAATTTAATGGCATCTGTTAAAAAGTGGGTGCGCAGACCCTTATAAAGGCATAATTACAGCACTATAGAATTCAAGATAACAACAAGTAAACATTATTAATTGGTTTAGGTGTTAAGTGGTTAGTTAAATTCCCTCCCTACTGGGTGTACCATCTTATGTCATTACTGTCGTCATGAAGTTCTCCTCCGGATTCCAGCACCATCTTGCTAGCACGAGGAGTTCACTCGATGGGAGGGGGGCTTTGGCAGCCATTTTGAGTAGTTGGCACGTTAGTCTCAAGGTTAGTTCTCAAGGCTTTTAGTAACTTCACATTTTATTAAGACTATCTGTTACAATGTTTCACTCAACAGGAACCTAACATTTCCGCTGACACACAATTTCTACTAACAAAGCATTCTTGTAAGACTTGAACTATGAGGCCTAAGGCAGAAATGTATGGGGCCTAATAATTCTTTATGGGGCCTAATAATTCTACAACATCCTTATATATGGCTGAATGTTGTGAGTGTGGAAAAGTACAAGAGACAATATCACAGTAATCAAAGGTAAAAGTAGCCACATGTGTGTTTGAGGAATTATACCAAAATGTGTAAACATGATTATCTTTGGTAATGGCAACTTGTTGGGCCTTCATTAGGCCTAGCAGCAAAAATAGTCACAGGAAGCTCATGATTTGACGGGATCTGCTTTCTCTGGATCAGGAACTTTCTTACAATGCGAGGCGTGTATCCAGGTACTCTTCCGGGCTAGCTTTACAGAGGTAGTTGTAGTCAATAGAACTTGGTATGTACCATCAAACCTTAGCTCAAGAGTATGTTTTCTGAGGAATTTCTTGACCATAACCCAATCACCAGGAAGTAGCTTGCGAGTGCCTGTGTTTGAATCTGGATCTGGAATAGAAGAAAACACTTGGGCATGGATTTTGGTCAAGGCATGAGAGAGCGCAGTTAAATAGTCTACCATTGCATCTGACTGAATTTGAAGTTGCTGAGGGAAATAACAGCCTAACCTGGGTGCTGTACCAAATAAAATCTCATAGGGGGATAAGCTAAACCTCCCTCTTGGGGTGTACCTTACACTAAATAGTGCTAGTGGGCACAGGGAGGGACATAGTGGCTGTGGTGGGTACTGGAAGGCATAGGAGCTATGGTAGGTGGAGGTGGCATAGGGGCTGTGGTGGGTGCATAGGAAATTAGGTGGGTACAGGAACAGGTAGATCCTGGGCTGAGTGTAAGGAGGAATGGTGGCTGAGGTAAATGCATGGGAACTGAGGTAGGTGCAGGGGTAGCTGTTGTTAGTACAGGGAGGCTGAGGTGGGTGCAAGGGGAGATGTAGTGTGTGGAGGAGGAGCTGAGGTGGGTACTGGGGGGCTGAGGTGGTACTGGGAGCTGAGGTGGGTACAGGGGGCTGAGGTGGGTACAGGGGGCTGAGCTGGGTACAGGGGGCTGAGGTGGGTACTGGGGCTGAGGTGGGTACTGGGGCTGAGGTGGGTACTGTGGGGCTGAGGTGGGAGCAGAGGTGGGTACAGGGGGGCTGAGGTGGGTACTGGGGCTGAGGTGGGTACAGGGGGGCTGAGGTGGGTACAGGGGGGCTGAGGTGTCTGCCAGGCTGCTGCAGCTCCTCTTCAGGCAGGGCAGGAAGTGATGTCACTTCCTGGCCCGCCTCTTCCTCCTCACACAGCACCGCACGGCTGGAGACCTGGCAGCAAGAACTGAATACTCACTGCCAGGTCTCCCTGAGAAAGGAGAAACTGGTGAGGGAGGAAGGGGGTTAACTACAGAGTGATATGCTGCAGGGGTCCTGCATCATTTCACTGGAAGAACGAAAAAAATCATGTTCTGGCTGAGGAGATCATGGCTGTGCTGCCAGGCCCCTGACTGCCTCGGGCCCTCGTTCGATGACCGATCTGCCCGACCCGTCAGTCTGCCCATGAAGGGTACCGTACCCAGATGGGGTCTTGCCCCACCACAAACATAACAGTTAGTCTTATTGTGTGAGTTAGCATTATACCTCATCCACTCAAGCCATAGATTGGTGTCTGAGAACCCGGTTTCTACTGCCATCGTATCTTCAAACATGGGGTTAGCAATGGCCACCATGTCTTTTAGGGTTTTGATATGTGGTTTTAGAGGGTTTTAGAGGGTTAATAGTGGTGGGTGCATAGGGAATTAGGTGGGTACAGCAACAGGTAGATCCTGGGCTGAGTGTAAGGAGGAATGGTGGCTGAGGTAAATGCATGGGACCTGAGTTAGGTGAAGGGGTAGTTGTGGTTAGTACAGGGAGGCTGAGGTGGGTGCAGGGAGACAGGGAGCTGAGGTGGGTGCAAGGGGAGATGTAGTGTGTGGAGGAGGAGCTGAGATGGGTACGGGGGAGCTGAGGTGGGTACTGGGAGCAAAAGTGGGTACAGGGAGCAGAGGTGGGTACAGGGGGCTGAGGTGGAAGCAGAGGTGGGTACTGGGGGCTGAGGTGGGTACTGTGGGGCTGAGGTGGGTACATGGGGCTGAGGTGGGTACAGGGAGGCTGAAGTGGGTACAGGGGGGCTGAGGTGGGAGCAGATGTGGGTACAGAGGGGCTGAGGTGGGTACTGGGGGCTGAGGTGGGTACAGGGGGGCTGAGGTGGGAAGCGTGTATCTGTATCTGTGTCAGTGTGTGTGTGTATATATGTGTCTGTATATTTGCATGTGTGTCTGTATTTTAGAGTGTATGTATCTGCATGTGTGTGTGGCAGTGTATGTGTATATGTGCATACATCTCAGCATTCAAACACTAACTCCACACACAAATACACCCCTGCATTCAAACGTCAACACTACATACAAGCTTACTCCTTCATTGAAACATCAACACCTCTGTGTTAAACACCAAAATTATATTTAAACACACGCTTGCATTCAAAAACCAACACTTCTCATAAATGCATGCTTGCATTCAAACGCCAACACCACATACAAGCACACCCCTACATTCACACAAATATACTACATCAAACACACAAACACTGCTCAGTGATAAATACAACACTGCAAGCATGGGAAAATGGTAGAGCTCCAGCTGTCAAAGCATTGTCGGAGCTGCACGACAGATGGGGCTCTACCTTTTGGCCACCCTTGCAATAGGGGGCCAATAAATTATTGCACCAGGGCCCTCTCTACTTTAGTTCCGCGACTGTGTTGGGGTGAGGGCGTGATTGCATGCCAGTGACAGGGTGCAGGGGACTCAAGCTATTGCTTGCCCATGTTCCAATCAATGGGGATGTTACTTCTGCTCATCATCCAGGGGATGTTTCTATTTTATAATTAGAATGGGTGCTTGTCTGGGTCTTATTTTCAAACATTCAAGTTAGGGAGCATTTGGAAAATTGTTTTTTTATGTACCATAATATGGTAACATTTGAGCATAACTAAAAAAAACTATTTATATGGGCTGTACAAAAATACTTAATTTTTAAAAGGCTAAATTCAGTAGGATAAGGGCATCTTTATAACAAATTGACTGTCATGAATTATTCACTAACAAACGCACTCAGGTTAAACCAAAGCTATTTAAACAAATTCTACAACCGTATAGTTCTCAATGCATACCATGTAAAAAGAAGCAAATTAAAACCAAGGGTCAGTCAAACAATAAATAAGAAAAGGGCATTCATAATGTTTAAAGGGACACTATAGTTACAGCTTAATGTAGTTGCTCTGGTGTCTATACCATGTCCTTGCAGGCTTTTTGTTGTAAATACTGCGTTTTCAGAGAAAAGGCAGTGTTTACATTGCTGCCTAAGAATACCTCTAGTGGCCACTCCTGACATTTCCTAGAGATGCATATGTTTTTGTGTGAAAAAAAATATTATAACTAATTTTGGCCAGGGATTGTGACTAGTGGCTACTAAAAAAGACTGGACATATCCAATTTTGAATACTCTAGGTTGTCTACTTTTGCAAATGGTATGCCATGATGATAGGGGTAATTCTCATTTCTGGGCTTCCATATGGTTTCAAAAGCAATATAGGCCTAGCAAACTAATCTGGTAAACTTAAATAGGCAAGCCCTATATTGACTCTTAACTTTCCAAAACAAAATAAAACCTATACAAAGTGGGTACTGTTGTACTCTAGAGACTCTGATAAATACAAATAAGAGTGTTTTAAAACAATAGAATGTATCTTGCTAATGATATCATCAGTGAAATTGCAGATTTTGTGTGGGCAAAGGGCAAAGAAACGAACATGAACACAAACTTATGCAATGGTTTGTGACCAAGTGGCTATTAAAATAGACTTGACAAAACCCATTTTAAATAACTTGGTTTATCTACTTTTGCAAATGGTATCCTGTGATGGGGGCAATTCTAATTTCTAAGCGGTCATATGGTCTCAAAGGCAACGTAACTAATCTGGCAAATTTCATAACTTAATTGGGCAAACATTTTATTTAACCCTCCAACTTTTGAAAAGACCATAAAGCCAAACATGGGGGTACTGTTATACTCGTGAGACATTGTTAAATAGAAATGTGTGTTTTAGTGCAGTAAATGCCAATAGTATTATGACATTCACAGTTAAAATGCCATACAGAACTTAACAATTTCATAATTTCCCAATCTTATTTAGATTTTATTCCTATAAAGTTATGGTGCATGTATAAATATTTGATGTAACATGAAAGCCCTGTTTCTCCGGAACCAAAATGATATATAATTAGTGTGGGTGCACTTAATATGAAATAGGTGAATTATGGTTGAACAGGCATATAGCTTAAATTCTTGGCTTTGTTTTGATTTTGATCAGAACTTGTACAATTGTCTCTATCATTAACCCCTTAACGCCGTTACAACGTGCTATGCCGTCACGGGTTAAGTGGGCTTTAAAGCCGTTATGACGGCATAGCACGCCGTAACGGCTTCCAGCCCCTGGAGGTAAGATGTACTTACCTCCGCCGCGATCCGCTTCGGGAGGACTGCCTCACAGCCCAGGCAGCCCTCCCACGGCAAATCAGGCCCCCGGGGGCCATGTGATCGCTCTCAAAGAGCAATCACATGGCCCTCTATAGCTGGCTGTGGATCTGCCAGCAGGGGGACTGTTTGAAATATCAGACAGTCCCCCTGCTGGTGGGAAGTATAAAAAAAAAAAAAAGACAAGTGTAAAAATAAATTAAATATATTTTTATATATATATAATATGTATATATATTATATATATAATATATATACATATTATATATATGTAACGTCATACAAAGTGTATTTTAATATTAATATAAGTATATATATTAATATTAAAATACACTTAGAATGAC
Organism: Pelobates fuscus; assembly: GCF_036172605.1. Taxonomy (NCBI): domain Eukaryota; kingdom Metazoa; phylum Chordata; class Amphibia; order Anura; family Pelobatidae; genus Pelobates; species Pelobates fuscus. The sequence continues at coordinate 134,557,448 of NC_086319.1, read as the reverse complement.
GTTACATATATATATAATAGATGTACATATATATATATTATATATAAATACGTATAATTAAAATAATAAATAAATAAAATAATAAAATAAATAAATAAAATATTGAAACAAAATTTAATATAAATTATATATGCATATGTAATTTCATTCTAACTGTATTTTGTTATTAATATATATATATTGGTAACAAAATACACTTAGAATGACATTCTATATATATCTATCTATATATAAAATACAAATAACCGCAAATATATATATATATATAGATAAATACATATAATTACATAAAAGATTACATTAGTATACACGTAGAATTTAAATACCTATAAATGCATATATATTAAAATTCTACATGTATATTTAAATAATCTTTTAACGTAATTTTGTGATTTGATTAATTAAAATTTGATTGACATGCCTGACAACACAGGGAGAAAGTGCAGAGAATTTAATTCGCAAGCACTATATTTGACCCTGTACCTCTCCAAGACACCATAAAACCTGTACATGAGGGTACTGTTTTACTCGGGAGACTTCGCTGAACTCAAATATTCGTGTTTCAAACTGGTAAATTGTATTACAACGATGATATTTTAAGTAAAAGTGACGTTTTTTGAATTTTTTACAAGCGAACTGCACTTTTATGGTCTATATTATTGTTGTAATATGTTTTACTGTTTTAAAACACTAATATTTGTGTTTAGTGAAGTCTCCCGAGAATAACAGTACCCCCCATGTACAGGTTTTATGGTGTTTTGGAAAGTTAGAGAGTCACATATAAGGCTTGCATTTCATTTTTTTCACATTGAAATTTGCCAGATTGGTTATGTTGCCTTTGAGAGCGTATGGTAGCCCAGGAATGAGAATTACCCCCATGATGGCATACCATTTGCAAAAGTAGACAACCCGAGGTATTGCAAGTGGGGTATGTCCAGTCTTTCTTAGTAGCCACTTAGTCACAAACACTGGCCAAATATTCGTTTTTTGCTTTTTTCACACAAAAACAAATATGAACGCTAACTTTGGCCAGTGTTTGTGACTAAGTGGCTACTAAAAAAGACTAAACATACCCCACTTTCAATACCTTGGCTTGTCTACGTTTTCAAATGGTATGCCATTATGGGGGTAATTCTCATTCCTGGGCTACCACACCGTCTCAAAGGTAACATTACCAATCTGGCAAATTTCAATTTGAAAATGGAATGTTCTATATTTGACCCTGTTACTTTCCAAAACAACATAAAACCTGTTAATGGGGGGTACTGTTGTACTCGTGAGACATCGCTGATTACAAATATGTGCATTTTTTTTGCAGTAAAACCTAACAGTATTATGACATTCACAGTTAAAAGGTCAGACGGAAATGCAAATTTAAAAAAAAAATCTTATTTTCTAACATTTTTGTTACTTTTATTCATAATAAATGATGTTCCATATATGAATAGTTAATGATAGATTAAAGCCCTGTTTCTCCTGAACAAAATGATATATAATAAGTGTGGGTGCATATAATTTGAAAGAGGGGAACTACGGGTGAACAGACATATAGCGCAAATTCCAGTTTTTGTTTACGTTTTGTTTTGATCAGAACGTGCACTATTGACTCCGTCCTGAAGGGGTTAACAGGTAAATAAAGTAAATGCAAACAAAGCCACAGAGTAAGATGGTATTCATCCACATGTGCAAAGGAAGCTTAGTGTAAAAATATCCATACCACTGGTTTTAATCCTTTCTTTCAGGAGTTGTACCAGAGTTTTGGAGAAAAGGAGATGTGGTGACTATGTTGAAATAGGTTCAAAAGCTCAACCATGAGCTTAAAGGGACACTCCAGGCACCTAGACCACTTCTGCCCATTGGAGTGGTCTGGGTGCCAACTCCCACTACTCTTAACCCTGCAAGTGTAATTATTGCAGTTTTTTATACCTTGCAGGGTTAACTCCACCTCTAGTGGCTGCCTACTAGACAGCCACTAGAGGGCACTTCCTAGTTTCTAGCACAGGAAACACAAATATGCTAAAGCGTCGCTGAACGTCCTCACGCTGTGAGAGGACCTCCAGCGTCGCTCATTTCCTCACAGGAAAGCATTGAAATGCATTTTAAATGCGTTCCTATAGGGAGTGCTAATGCGCATGCGCGGCATTACCGCGCATGCATATTAGGTCTCCCCGGGCGGATCAGTCTCGCCCACCGGCCGACACAATCACCGGGAGGAGCGGCGCGGAGGAAGAAGCAGCAACGTGGGACATAGTCGCTGCCTCAAGTAAGTTACTGAAGGGGTTCTCACCCTTTCAGCAACTGGGGATTGGGGGGTGGGAGGGAAATTGATTGTTTTCCTGGCACTGGCATTTCCCTTTAACATTTGTGTTTTGAAAAATATTTGAAGGGCTACTAAGGGTTACTATTCAAGAATTCACGAAAGACAGGTCATGCCTGAGTTTTAAAAGTTCCCTAAAAGTTTCTTGCAACTGTATATGTACCTTATGCCTTCCATTCTGTCATCCAGCACCGGGTTTAGGCCATCCTCCCTAACAGTAATCAAACTACTACAGGACTACCAGGCAAACGTTGGGCACTCAGGTAAGTTCTCGGTTGCAGCAACCAGTATAAGAAACATCAACATGCCCACTTAAGTAATTCTCCTCCCAGGCACCTTCTGCCATAGGAGAGAAAACAAAGAAAAAAGGCTGCACCACACAAAATAAATATATAAGGATAACAATAGTATATCCCAATGGTTACAAAACTGTTACAAACACTGATTATGTTGGCTCTTTTGTGATGCTATGGCTTCGATACTTGAATTCTGCACCCTCTCCCTAATGGATTATATACACCGGTTCGTTAAACGAACAACACCTCTCAAACTACCGAATGGTCGACCACCTGGCTGGGAGAGTGTGCCACCAATTGATCACCCAGGGAGTTGCGGTTTACCGCAGGCTAATTGACGGCCCCAGGATATATCTGTTCGTGCCTTATCTCCCGATGGTTAAACTATCGAAAGGGTCACGAACAGGGAGCACCTTCAAACTGGCGTGTGGCCTCAATTAGAATGTGGAATGTTGCGGTTAACCGCAGGTTAAGTGCCCCCTTCACGGCGGACTAAATTCGTAATCCGAACAGCGACGACATCCAGGCAGAGAGCGGGGATTCGTGCACAACTCCGTTATTAGTTCCATGAGTTGACGCCAAGGCCTCACTGCCTATTTCTTGCACTCAAAAACATGGCCGCCATCTCAAGCCGGCGACCAAATATACGAACAGACTTTACCTTGACGAAATCCAGCATATGATTTGTGATTTTGGGGCGCTATTCGGCGAACTAGTACACCCGGACCAGAGCTACAAAATAAATGGTGAAAGTACCGAAGTATATATTAAAATGTTAGAGTTATGTATTTATAATCTGCTTTCTATGTGTAAAATAAACGTGGGTTTTAGGCGCTTGGAGATAATTGTATTACCCGAACCGTTGGATTAATTATCTCTAAGCTGGGCGGTAGCAAATTCAAATGATACATTGCATTCTCATTAGTTGATCTCTTGTATTATCGCTGTATCCCATCAGGTCCAGAGGGGACTGTGCCTGGACCTGAGATTTTGCATAAATATCCATCCCTGTGTGCCATTAAAGCCATTTCTTGTTTGACCTTCAAATCGCAGCCTCGACTCGTTTTTGTGGGTGAAACAGTACCCTAGCTGTAAAATAGCTAGTGGGATTGTTCTACACTTGCAGGATTCTTCGGGATATCGAGCTAAAGCGGCTTCTCTCTCTCTCCAAGCTGGGATCCAGAATATCCAAGCGGTCCAGCTTCCAGCTAGCCTGGGAGTAACCGTAACACCAATAAAAAGTCTTAACTTGACAGTTCTTTCTTTAGGTCAAATGGTCTGTAACGTTTTCTCTCCTGTTGTGTTTTAAGGGTACTTTGAAGGATTCCCTTTGTGGTTGCTGCCTTATCCGTTACTTAGCGCTGACTCTCTATTTTGATTTTACCTTCTGCCATAGGGTTAGAGGTCCCGCAAGGTCAACTTCCATCCTCGATGTAAGAGGCATTAAACCCCCATGCACCAAATCATAGCTAGAAGCCTCGCATGTTGCATAGCTAGGGCGTAATCCATCATAACCCTCAATTAACGATAAAATCTCCACTTGTAAAACAGGTACAGCAGATCAACCTCACGCGCCAACCATAGTTAAATCCTAATAGCCACTTGGCATGTAATAGGGACTCACCTGCCACAAGTTTAATGAATTTGAATGAATTTCGCCACTTTGGCACTAGTTAAACAATATTTTACACCCTCCATAATGAAACTCACGATTACATACACACACACACATATATATATATATATATATATTATTTTTTTATATATATTTTTCAGTATGTCCCAAGTTCATGAAGAAGGAGATGAACTATCAATGCCTAGTACACCGACCAGGACTGCCACCCCCACACGCAAAGGGGACATCGGCAGCCAGTCATCTATTAGATCATGGACCATCCCACGGATAATGGGCGAACTACGCAAACGTAGTATTCCTTATCCAGCTACGGCCCGCAAGGCAGAATTGTACAGGCTTATGCAAGCCAATCAGGACAATTCTGACGCCAGGGAAGGCACTAGTAATTCAAGCAATGCTAATCTGCATACTATGATCGACTCACTAGTGTCTTCCATGGGGCAGATTAATGAGAGACTGGAAAGACTGGAAGCTCGTAGCGGTCCAGTTGTGACACCAGGGACACCTGGTAATCCTAATACCCCCACCATCCATGGGTCACAAGTGATCAACCCAGCCCATATGGTACCAGCAAACCTTAAAAAAGGACATCCTGGAGGTCAAGGATGTAAATCTAGTCTCTCTGCTTATTGCCTCCCAGGATATCACAGAAAACCGTGCATATACGTATGGCGATATTTCTGTGGTCAGAGATCCTAGACTAAGCAAAAAACTAGCAATCCCAGACTTTGTTATCGCATTCGGCATTTACAGGGACGTACTGTGCTCAGTTTACCCACAGAGAAGGGAAGAGTTAGACCTGTACATGCACAAGCTGGAAGACCTGGGCAACAAATACGGTGGGTCATCATTTTACGACTACCACCGCTCTTTTTCAACTTAAGCGGCAACAGCTCTTGCCCAGTATAACGCAAGAATGGATTGGAGCCTAATGGATACAGAGCTGTTTCTCAGGCACTTTGCCGGGCTAAGGTCTCCAGCTTGTGCAATATGTGGGGCTACCACGCACGCTGCAAATCTCTGTCCTGTCTCCACAGACGATGACCCAAACAATGCCACACCAAGCACTTCCAGGGGGAGAAACAGGGCAGAGACAAGCTGGGTCGCCCTATCGTGTATTTGGGCAAGTCACAGATATGTAATAATTTTAATGTTGGGGCTTGCTCCTATAGTGCTTGCCGTCTGTTGCATATCTGCTCCCATTGTTTCAGGGCATATGCAAAGGCTATGTGCCCTAATAAAATGCACGTTAAACCCTACCTAACTACTGTGAATGTTGATGTTCTGGCAGGGCTTCTCTCCAAGCACCCTTCTACACATATTGTGGAGTATTTGATTGCAGGGTTTTCCCCGAGAGTTTCATACTGGCCTCATTTACATACCAGGGGGTACGTGGGAAGCCAACAATCTCCAGTCCGCCCTTTGTGACACAGACGCAGTAGACTACTTACTACAAATAGAACAAGACCGAGGATTTGTCTTAGGTCCATTTATTGACCAGCCGTTCTCTAATTGGAGAACAAATCCCATTGGATTAGTCACTGGGAAAACATTAAAACAAAGAGAGACTCATTATAGACCTGTCCGCACCACCTGCTTCGGTGATACCCAGCCTCAATTCCCTGATCCCGTCAGAGGCATTCTCTTTACAATACACCACCATAGACAACGCCATATCCACCATCTTCTCAGCAGGCATAGGCGCATGGTTGAGCAAAACCGACATAGTTAATGCCTTTAAACTACTCCCCCATACACCCGTCGCTGTGGCATTTGCATGGTATCAAATGGAGAAGCCAGTATTACTGCTTCACAAGGCTCACCTTCGGATCCAAGAGCAGTCCTAAAATATTTGACACTTTCGCAGAGACCTTGTGCTGGCTGCTCCTGAATACCAGCAGGTGCCATAGCGTCATTCATTACTTGGATGACTTCCTTTTCATAGAAAATAACGCTACCCCCCTAACAGTTTACACAAAGCCATACACTTATTTAACACCATTGGGGTTCCAGTATCTCCCACCAAGACGGAAGGTCCAGATACGATCATTCAGTTTTTGGGGATACAACTGGACTCCATAACTATGGAAGCCAGCCTCCCTAGAGATAAGATTGACAACATCACCATTCAGCAGTACTTGCGCATAGGCTCATGCAATAGGAAAGAGCTCCAGTCACTGATTGGCTTGCTAAATTTTGCCATCCGTATCATACCCCAAGGAAGAGCATTAATGTCCAGACTCCTGTGCCTTCTTCCGACACTAACTGACGAACACAAAACGTACCACTCTTGATATGCAAGCCACAGCAGACTTACACATGTGGAACGTGTTCCTGTCAAACTGGAATGGCAGAAGCATGTTCTTCCCCCAAGTCACAGAGGATTCCCCTACCATTTGGACTGACGCAGCAGCCTCCACAGGTTTTGCAGCCAATTTTGGGGACAACTGGCTATGGGGTAGATGGCCGGAAGAAGTTAAGCAAATAGAAGGCTTTTTTAGGAATTCTATACTCTTTGAAGTGTACCCCATAGTAGCAGCAGCAGTCACATGTGGACAGTCTTGGGCAGGTAGACCAGTTCAATGTTTTTCTGACAACTTGGCGATTTGCCACGTCATAAACAAAGGCCGGTCTACCTCTCTAACCATCATGAGTTTTATCAGACGTCTTACGTGGTTGGCGGCCTGTCATCAGTTTCATCTAGTATGTTACCATGTACCGGGTATCTGTCATGTCTTAACTACCGGTATTACATTGTCTCTTCCGGGTTGACGGAGCTTAGCCACACCCCCTTCTCTGACGCGGTCTACCCACGCTACATAATGCGACCGCGCCAGATACAAGACGCTGGATTATTGAAAAGCGTTACCGCGAAATCAAACCGGCTGAAAGATTCTCTAAACCTTTCATTGTGCACCGAACCCGGACTGGAAATCTATCGACCTTCCTTCTCCTCTCCTCGACCACGGCTAGTAACTGGACCTTCCACATCCTGCTTGACAACTTCCCTCCCCGGAGGAGATCTTTGGAAACCTGATCTTTCACCATTGAAAGCTAAGTTATTTGCTATATCCGTAATAGGAGACAGCCTGCTCTCAAACCTGCTTACCTCAAAGTCCAAAACTAATCACTCCTGCTACAACTTCATTTATTATTTTTCTTGGTTTCCATGAACTTGCAAACTCCTATGTGCTATACTGCATGTATGCTGGAAGCTGCTTACTCCGTTTAAACAAACAGCGAAGTAATTAAAGATACAGTGCCTGTGTTATACGTAATTAAAGATACAGTCCCTGTATTATCCTCTATAATCCTAGTCATCAATCTGAGTCCTAAGAGATCTGCAGTTGTGCTCCATATAAATTCATGTAAGCATTACAGTATCTATAATAAAGCCGCTGACCAGCTGTCCCGCTTTCAGTTTCAGGGAGTCTCTACCAACAGCGTCACCGGTAGCCACGATCGCTCCCCAACTCCAGGATCTAATCATGGACTAGAGGAATTATTACAACACAGCAAGATACTTACAAAACTCGCTCTCGCGAAAAAACACACATAGTGCATACGATAGAGCTTACTACCTATACAAGAAATTCATGGCAGACCATAATCTCACGAATTGGTTTGACAATGTAACATTGGTGGCTTTTGCCACATCAAGTTAAAAATGTCTCATAATACCACTAAACTATACCTCACGGGTATCCAACATCATATAGTAAAAACCAAAGAAAAACAAGTTACCTGCACTCTCTCTTTTATCCCTATGTATTTTTAAACAAATGGAGGTTTTTTACTTACCTCCAATGGCCATGAGAGGATGAGCCCACCTGCCAACGTCAAGGCAGACCCCCCTAGGTGGGACCTAACTAACCATTCACCTTGCTTCCTTGAGCCTCTGGCAAAAATCTCTACTGAGACAGAAAGGGGGATTTTTTATATACACCCCTATACATTATTAACCCTTAATAGGGAACACATGGGATGGGCGGCTGCATTGTAACAAGGCTGAGTGATACAAAAAATGGATACAAATGCAGAAAGATAAGTCCTGCGCTCACTCCCATCACTGGGCGGCTGCAAATGACTACAGTACACATCAGCCCCAATATATAGTAAAAACCTAAGAAAAACCAAGTCCAACATCATATGTTCACAGAACATCCTAATAACCAAGGGTTTCTCACCTCCTACCCCATTAAAACCCTCCTTAGGGGTATGCTCAAATGGCAAGGACCTACACCGCAATGTAGGTGGCCTATAGACATTCAACTGTTTAAACGTTTGTCAAACCTACTAGATACCACACCGTTCGAACCCCTTACTAACACCACTATAAAAACTGCCATATACTTGGCATTTTACGGTTTCTTACGACCCAGAGAATTTACCATTACTAGGCAACACGAGTCCAAGCATTGCCTCCGGTATTCTAACTTGCACAAAAAGCAGGACTACTACATATTAGGCTTACCTTCAACTAAGACCAGCCAGATGGGGCACGAGGTTCTTATTCAATACTACCCCACCAACAACGCATGGTGCCCGGTGAAAGTTTTTAACAACTATCTACAGTCATCACCTACACGAACCTCACTCGCCCCCTCCTTTCACTGCACGGCACAGCACTCACTACCGCCAAATTTGTGACCAGACTCAGCTTAAACGCCGCAAACTATTCTGGGCATTCATTCTGGATAGGGGCAGCCTCCTCGGCCTCAGGCCTAGACATCCCAGTTCACATCATAAAAACCTTGGGCCGCTCGAAGTCATCTGCTTACACTGTTTACATACCACAGCCAACACAAGAATTAAGGCATGCGTTTGTGAAAATATCATCGTAAATATTCTAAATCCATGTCTTGTGTTTTCGTTAATAAATATCTTTGATAACACTATATGGGTATTCCTTTTTGCACTCCCTTTTACAGGCCTACCACACACACACGTCAGTTTCGGCACACCTCTACCGACTTTTAATTATTATGATAAGTATACTCACTAGCTATTTCATACTATACGGAAATGGCCCCGAATACAATATATATATATATATATATATATATATATATACACACACACACACACACACACACACACACACATAGAAACTGTCTAAGTGTAGTTTAATATTAATTATAAATATATATTACTATCAAAAAAGCATGTAGAATATTGATTAAATATATAATTATATACCGTATATACTCGAATATAAGCCGAGGCCCCTAATTTTACCCCAAAAAACTGGGAAAACTTTTTTTGAGGGTGGGAAATGCAGCAGCTACTGGTAAATTTCTAAATAAAATTAGATCCTAAAAAAATTATATTAATTGAATATGTGTATGAGTGCAGTGTGTGTGTGTATGAATGCAGTGTGTGTGTGTGATGCAGTGTGTGTTTGTGTTGCAGAGCCATGGTGGGAGGTGGGCATTTTTATTCTTATTTTTTAAAAATATTATTTTACATTTTTTTTGTTATATTATTATTGTTTTTTTATTATTATTATTATTTTATTATTATTTTATTTTTTTCGTCCCTCCTCCCTGCTTGATACATGGCAGGGAGGGGGGCTCTCACTCCCTGGTGGTCCAGTGGCATTGGCAGTTCAGTGGGGTGGGGGAGGGGGGCTGTCAGAGAGCACTTACCTCTCCTGCAGCTCCTGTCAGCTCCCTTCTCCTCCGCGCCGGTTCGTGCAGCTCCTCTGTCAGCTCACACTGTAAGTCTCGCGAGAGCCGCATTATGACCCCGCGGCTCTCGCGAGATTTATACTGGGATATACTTTATAACACAAATCCTTATAAACAAAAACCTAGCTCATCTGAGCACTAAATGACATCAGATTCCCTATCTCTCAGGGGTTAAACTAAAACAAAACAATATTGGTTTCACCAACCTAGTGTCTTTGTCGGCTCTCTGCACTCCAGTGTTTAGCCAGCCTGCTGCTTCCAGCCTTCCAGAGAGAAACAAACATTCTCTCCTACCTGCCTAGCAGGGAGGGGTTTACCTGCAGCTGAGCAGTGGGTTGGAGACAGTCCAAACCCTGGTCTGGACCTAGTCTCCCAGGAACAAACCAAACAGCGGAGTGGAGCACTGGCCCACCCTGCTCTCCAAATGCTCCACCCCAGGGGCCCATAACTAAATATAAATTTAAGTTATATACACACAGACACACACACTCCCCCTGGGGTTAAAAATCATATGCCTCTCTGAACAATTCAGTCGAAATATAAACTCCCTCACAGACCACCCCATTCACCTTATCACATATCCCCCTCCCCAGCTCAGACCCATCGGGGCGAGCGGCCTGGGACCATAGACAGTGAATTCGGGAGAGGCCATCTGCATTACCTTGGGCAGTTATGGCCCTGTGAGCAATAGTAAACTGGTAAGGCTAAAGATTTAGGAACCATCTAGTCACCCTGGCATTTTTTTTTTGTTTTGCCTCATCCACGTTAAAGGAGCATGGTCTGTGATCAGTGTAAAACGTCTCCCCAGTAAGTAATATCTCAAGGATTCTAATGCCCATTTTATGGCCAGGCATTCCTTTTCCACTACGGAGTACCTCTGTTCATGGGGATTCATTTTCCGGCTCATATACAGGATGTTCCTCTCCTTCATGTACCTGGGAAAGAACCGCACCAAGGCCCACATCAGACGCATCGGTCTGTACCACAAATGGTTTAGTGAAATCCGGAGCCACTAAAACAGGGTCAGCACACAAGGCTCCTTTCAAGACTTGAAAGGCATGCTCCGCTTCTGGGGTCCACTTAACCATAACCGCGCCTTTTGCCTTAGTAAGTTCAGTCAATGGGTTGGCAAGTAAGTTCAGTCAAAGGGATGAACCTGCGATAGTAGCCGGTTAAGCCTAAAAAAGCCCTGACCTGTTTTTTAGTTACAGGACGTGGCCAACTGGTGATGGCCGCTACCTTGCTCTCTTGTGGTTTAAGGAGCCCCCACCCGATAGAACACTTAGCAGGGTTAGCTGTCAAACCAGCAGCCCTTATGCTATCCACAACTGCCTGAACCTTCATCAAGTAGGTTTCCCAGTCCGCACTGTGAATCACCACATCATCCAGGTAGGCAGCTGCAAACTCCCTGTGGGGGTGAAGTATCCTATCCATCCTACGCTGAAACGTGGCTGGGGCACCATGCAACCCGAATGGCAGTACTTTATTTTGGAACAACCCATCAGGGGTAGAAAACGCGGTTTTCTCTTTTGCTTTCTCTGTCAGGGGTACCTGCCAGTATCCCTTGGTGATGTCCAATGTGCTCAAATATCTGGCCTTACCTAATCGCTCTATTAGCTCATCCACACGAGGCATCAAACCTAAGATATCATTTAGCTTACGGAAATCATTACAGAAACGTATTTCCCCATTTGGTTTGGGCACTAACACAATTGGGTTGTTCCACTCACTTTGTAACACTTCAATCACCCCCAACTCAAGCATCTTTTTAACCTCTGCACCAACCGCTTCACGTCTAACCTCAGGTATCCTGTAGGGCTTCAGATTCATCTTCTTCCCAGGTTCAGTTAGGATTTCATGCTTGATTATATGTGTTTTCCCTGGTATTGGTATTTTTAGACACAAACTCCCTGACTTCCTGTTTCTGATCGGGACAAGAGTATCAGCGATATGCACCTCTGGACCTTGCTCACGAGTGGCTTGAATAGGTTTATCTCTGGCCATGATGAGAACCTCTCGTTCTACCCATGGCTTCAATAAATTTATATGATAGGTCTGTTCTGGCTACCGTCTGCCTGGCTGTATTACTTTATAGTTCACGTCACTGACCCGCTCAGTGATTTCATATTGCCCTTGCCAGCTGGCTAAGAATTTGCTTTCTACCGTGGGAATGAGAACTAGAACCCTATCACCTGGTTTGAATACCCGTAGCCTTGCGTTCTGGTTATAACTTGCTTGTTGGGCTCTCTGGGCCTTTTCCATGTTTTCCCTAACTATGGGAATTACTGCTTCGATCCGCTCTTGCATTTGAGCTACATGCTCTATAAGACTAAGATGGGGGGGTATGCTCTTGTTCCCATGTTTCCTTGGCAACATCCAGTATACCTCTTGGATGCCTACCATACATTAATTTGAAAGGTGTGGAAGCTTGCGGGACTTCTCTAGTAGAGAACATCAGGTAGAGTAAGAGATAATCCCAGTTTTTTCCATCCTTGTCTATCACCTCCCGCAGCATAGCCTTTAGAGTTTTATTAAACCTCTCCACCAATCCATCAGTTTGCGGATGGTATACGGAGGTTTTCAGTTGCTTGATTCTGAGCAATTTGCACAAATCACGCATGATTTTTTACATAAAAGGGGTTTCCTGATCTGTGAGAATTTCCTTTGGTATACCCATCCTGCTAAACATCATCAGTAATTCCCTTGCAACACTTTTAGAGGTGGCATTCCGTAGAGGTACTGCCTCTGGATACCGTGTTGCATAATCAACAACAACTAAAATGTACTGATGTCCTCTAGCGGACCTAGGCAACGGCCCTATCAGGTCCATTGCTATTCTTTCGAATGGAACCTCTATGATGGGAAGAGGTACCAACGGACTACGAAAGCCCTTATGCAGAGCTTTCAGTTGGCATTCTGGGCAGGATTTTCAAAACTTAGCAGCAAAACAATTAGAATGTTTACAACTGCACTGTAACCGCAGTATTAGACACTTCTATTTGACTCTCAGATATGAAGTGCACGCCCCAAAATGTACTATTCAGCAGATTAGCACCCAGAAAATAAGAATGTTTACCACTGCGCTGTAAGCACACTATTAGACGCTTCTATTTGACTCTCGGATATTAAGTGCACCGCAGGCCCCAAAATGTACTATTTAGCAGATTAGCAGCAAAACAATTAGAATGTTTACAACTGCGCTGTAACCGCAGTATTAGACGCTTCTATTTGACTCTCAGATATGAAGTGCACGCCCCAAAATGTACTATTCAGCAGATTAGCAGCCAGAAAATAAGAATGTTTACCACTGCTCTGTAAGCACACTATTAGACGCTTCTATTTGATAAACGCAGGTTACTGGCTATGGGAGGGATAATGTATAATAAACACAGGTTACTGGCTATGGGGGGGGGGGATAATGTATAATAAACACGGGTTACTGACTATGGGGGGATAATGTATAATAAACACAGGTTACTGGCTATGGAGGATAATGTATAATAAACACAAACACACACAAAAAAAATAATAATACAAAAAAAAAAAAAGAATGCAGCTTCAGAATGAATCTAAATTGTATGCTGTCTAGGAGGTGGGAGGGTCTGCTGCTGATTGGCTGGAATGTGTCTGCTGACTGTGAGGTACAGGGTCAAAGTTTACTCAATAATGACGAATAGGGGGCGGACCGAACATCGCATATGTTCGCCATCTGTGGCGAACGCGAACATGCTATGTTTGCCGGGAATTATTCGCCAGTGAACAGTTCGGGACATCACTAATAAAAATAATTATCTTTAGAAAGACCATTTAATGGCGAGAAAAACAGTATATAATATATTTGGAAACAGTAAATGAGTAAGAGGAAAATTACAGCTAAACACAAACACCGCAAAAATGTTAAAACAGCCCTGGTCCCAAACGGTAAGAAAATTGAAAAGCGGTCTGGTCACTAAGCGGTTAAAGGGCAATCCAGATGTGGACCCCTTGCTCACGGTCCCTAGAGGGATATTGGCTATACCTCACTGATGATACCTTACAAGGTTGAAACGATTGTCTGGAGTTGCTGTATCTCTTGTGCAGAGGGAACTTGCTGGCACTTCGAATCTGGACTGCCCATACGGGTGGGACCAGTCTGATATGTTCTCTCTTTAATGACACAAGATGAGCTAAGACCAGCTTGAGATCTGAGTGGGGACCTACTGAAGGGCAGGCTAAATGAGCTGTTGTCCCTTCTCAACTCTTTTGCTACTTGTTAGAGGTAGCTGCACTCACAGTCCATTGTTTTTTGCCTATGTGAGGTGTTTTTAACCCCTTAAGACTGCAGCCAAATGTACAAGTTGTGATCAAAACAAAACGTAAACGGGAGCCAACTGCCGAGCCGACTGGTCGCATCTACAGAGAGCTCCGTGAAATATCAGCATAAAAAACGAAAAACAACCTCAAATCACCCCCAAAAAAGAGAAAGTAGAGCTGAACTGCACAAGCAAAAAAAGCAGCAATGGGCAGAAAAAGCAAAAAGCAGAAAGCGGACATGCCCCGGCCGGGCACAAGTATTGGGGACCTATGGCGGCAAGCACATGGCGCCCAGGAACCTAACATGGCCGACTACCTGGACGAGTTGGATAACTCCGACGAACAACTCTCAAACCCGGAAGATGTGAGCTTACTTACAGCACCGACGCCGGTACAACTCAAACCGCAGCAGGACACAGCACCGGTCACGAAGGCCGAGATGCGGGAGCTACTGGCAGAACTCCGCCGGAATATCCAGGTCGATATAGCGGACATGAAAAAGGACATCCAGGGCCTGTCGGATCGCATGGGCACAGTGGAACAAGATTCCCGCAACCACACACGACAACTGACCATGCACCAGCAGGAATTAAAATCATTACAACAACAGCACCAGACGATGGAACATAAAATGGCGGTACTGGAGGACTCAAGGTGCGCTCAAATATAAAGATCAGAGGCATAGCAGAATCAACCCCGGACACAGAACTACCTCCCCTCATACGACGCCTGATAAGCCAAATACTCCCTCAGAAGCAGGCCAAAGGTATGAGTATAGATGGCTTATTTAGAATACCTAAACCCACAACGGCCCCATTAGCAGCACCCAGAGACACAATAGTTAGGTTCCAAAAACGACAGGATAAAGAGACAATTATGGCTGCCATCAGAGGTGCAACACCATACACCTTCGAAGATATGTCCCTGTCATTTTATGCGGACCTGTCCAGAGGAACGATGACATGGCGCGCAACCCTCAAGCCCCTCACCACCCTGCTCCCCGCAAACAACATCAAATACCAGTGGCGCCCACCCCACAAGCTCCAGGTGCTCCAGGGAGACACCACATATTTAATAACTGACCTGCAGGAAGCGAGAACACACTTAACGACCTGGGGCCTACCACAAGACTCCCTACGACAACCCCGCACAACTACTAAAACCCACGAGTGGAACCCAGCCACCTCCAAGACATTTATCCCAAAAGGTCTCACACAAGCTACGCTGACAACGGCCCATACCTGAGAGCCCCCTATGGTCCTGCAGGACCAAACCTCCCGCTCTTAATATAGCCTTACTGTATACAACAAGGCTGCTAGCATGTTATGAAACTCTACTTTAGTTCAACTCTACTTTACCTCATTCAAATGTTTGCCTCATCTATACTTGCGCCCCATGAAGGAACCTGTTTATATGTTTTCATGTCTATACATCTGTTTCACTTAGCGCTTTGCTCATCGCACATTGGGTGCTGTCCCAAACAAGGCAGTAACCCCACTTAAAGCTTGGGGGGTCTTTCTCTGACGTGCTTTTATGCACTATGCTTAAATATGTACAACGTTCTAGATGCTACCTGCTAAGAAAATGTTGTAATCCCAAGAATACTTACTCATCCACTGACATACCCTGCATAAGCATGTTTCACTAATTTAACATTGTGCAGTAATAGCCAGTTATATCTTGCTAGCAAGATATATTTTTCTTTTATTAGCTAATAAGCATAGAAGACCTAGCATGTTCTTGATATGTTAGCAATGGTATGCCTAGTGATTTCCTTACCCCCATGATGGCATACCATTTGCAAAAATAGACAACCCAAGGTATTGCAAATGGGGTATGTCCAGTCTTTTTTAGTAGCCACTTGGTCACAAACACTGTCCAAAGTTAGAGTTAATATTTGAAAATGCAAAAAACTAATTTGAATGCAAATTTTGGCCAGTGTTTGTGACTAAGTGGCTACTAAAAAAGACTGAACATACCCCATTTGCAATACCCTGGGTTGTCTACTATTGCAAATGGTATGCCATCATGGGGGTAATTTTCATTCATGGGCTACCGTACGGTCTCAAAGGCAACATAACCAACATGACTAATTTTAATGTAAAAAAACTGATACGCTGTAACTTTTGAAAACACCATAAAACCTGTACATGAGGGTTACTGTTATACTCGGGAGACTTCGCTGAACACAAATATAAGTGTTTCAAAACAGTAAAACGTATCACTATACTTGCTCCCATTAGTGCATGGAGCACTTGATCTTCCCCATTGGCTAGATGTAGATATTTATGCATGCCCACCACTTCCGGATTGGCGGTTAGGGACAAGGGGAGGACACAGCCTTTTCGGCCAGCTCCTTAGCGGTATACTCGTACGGCATATTTGTAATCTGTTTTTCCCTTTTCCTTTCCATGGAGGGTTATTTATATTACTGTATTGCATTCTGGCCATACGAGCCAGTCATTAATGCACGTGTCATGGATATGTGTTTTCACTGGTGAACAAAGGGTATTTTCATCCGGACTTGATTGGGCTTTGGTTATGCCTAACCCTCCCTGATTGGTTGAGGGTTTTGAGGGAGTATACCTGTTTGGCTCTGGTTCAGCCCCCATCGATTTGTCAATGGGGATTGGCCATGATGATTAGGGGTGTGTCTAACTGTTCCCTTATTAGGAGCTCCTACTGCAGTATGACGGTTAGCTCTTGACAAAGGCGTGTCGAGCTTAACCCCTTAAGACCGGAGGGTGTACAATTACATCCTTTTTTAAGCAGCTCTAAATGCTGCCAGGCGTAATTGTACGCCCTCCATTTTTTTTTTTACTTACCCGGTTGGGGGGACTCCCAGGGAGCCCTCTTCAGCCCCCCCAGGCCATGTGAGAGTGAGGTCCTTGCGAGGAACTCACAATCACATGGCCAGTATAGCTGGCTGCAGCGATGCCAGCAGGGGGACTAACTGTAATGACAGTTAGTCCCCCTGCTGGCTGAAATCAAATAAAATAAAAAATAAAAGTTAAATAAGTGTAAAAAAATATATATATACCGTATATACTCGAGTATAAGCCGACCCGAATATAAGCCGAGGCCCCTAATTTTACCCCAAAAAACTGGGAAAACTTATTGACTCGAGTATAAGACTAGGGTGGGAAATGCAGCAGCTACTGGTAAATTTCTAAATAAAATTAGATCCTAAAAAAATTATATTAATTGAATATTTATTTACAGTGTGTGTATGAGTGCAGTGTGTGTGTATGAGTGCAGCGTGTGTGTATGAGTGCAGCGTGTGTGTATGAGTGCAGCGTGTGTATGAGTGCAGCGTGTGTATGAGTGCAGCGTGTGTATGAGTGCAGTGTGTGTATGTATGAGTGCAGTGTGTGTATGTATGAGTGCAGTGTGTGTGTGTATGTATGTGTGTGCGTGTGTGCGTGTGTGCGTGTGTGTATGTGTGTGCGTGTGTGTATGAGTGCAGTGTGTGTATGAGTGCAGTGTGTGTATGAGTGCAGTGTGTGTATGAGTGCAGTGTGTGTGTGTATGAGTATGTGTGCAGTGTGTATGTGTGTATGAGTATGTGTGCAGTGTGTGTGTGTGTGTGTGTGTGTGTGTGTGTGTGCGTGTGTTGCAGAGCCTTGGTGGGGAGTGGGCAATTTTTTTTTTTATTATTTTAATATTTTTTTATGATTCATTTTTATTATTTTATTTAATTATTTTTTTATTATTTTAATATTAATTTTTTATTATTTTATTTGTAATATTTATTATTATTTTTTTTCCGTCCCCCCTCCCTGCTTTATACATAGCAGGGAGGGGGACTCCTTCCCTGGTGGTCTAGTGGCATTGGTAGTTCAGTGGGGGGGAGGAGGGGGCTGTCAGAGAGTTTACTTACCTCTCCTGCAGCTCCTGTCAGCTCTCTCCTCCTCTGCGCCGGTCCGTGCAGCACCTCTATCAGCTCACACTGTAAGTCTCGCGAGAGCCGCGGCTCTCGCGAGACTTACACTGGGAGCTGACCGAGGTGCTGAACGGACGGCGCGGAGGAGGAGGAGAGAGCTGACAGGAGCTGCAGGAGAGGTAAGTAAACTCTCTGCCAGCCCCCCTCTCCCCCGGTCTGTATTATGGCAATGCAAATTGCCATAATACAGACACTGACTCGAGTATAAGCCGAGTTGGGGTTTTTCAGCACAAAAAATGTGCTGAAAAACTCGGCTTATACTCGAGTATATACGGTATATACTTAGATCATATATATATATTATATATATATATATATATATGATCTAAGTATATATGTATACACATATACATACACTGTCTAGGTGTATTTTACTATTAATATATATATATATAATTATATATAAATATATATATATATATATATATATATTAATATCAAATTACACGTAGATTGATACTGATTAAATATATATAATTATTGTTATATATATATATTTATATATAATGTAAAAAAATTAAATATGTAAATACGTAAAAAAATAAAATAAATAATTAAAAATAAATAATTAAAAAATATATAGATGTGTGTTATTTAGTTCTAACTGTATTGTGATATTAATATATATATATATTTATATCAAAATACACGTAGAACGAAATAATATATATCTATATACATAAATATATACGTATATAACTGTCAGGGTACCTGAAGCCTCTACCTCCGAAAGAGGTAGAGACTTAGTAGTTTACTCCTCCAGCAGGTCGGCTTCCTCCATCCCTCGCGGCTCCCCTAGACACTCTCACGCCGGCCGCAGGGATCCGTCTCATTTTATGACGTCACGCACGCTGCCCGACGTCATGACGTCAGTCCGGACCGATCTGTCACTCAAGTGACTGGAAGCCACTCAGGACTCGTCGGAGGCGGGTATACTCACTGTAACCAGGGTATTTAAACCTGTTTCTCCCATTCACTCATTGCCCTGTCGTGGTTCTAGCCTGTCTAGTCACACAGTGCTCTGGCGATTTCAGTTATTCCTTTGGTTCCGACCCGGCTAGTTTGACTTACTCTGTTTCCCTCTGGTATCCTTGACCCGGCTTGTTCCTCGCTCACCTGTCCTCTCGTTCCCTCGACCTCGGCTTGTTTCTGACCATTCTCTTTACTCTCCGTACGTTAGTCCGGCCATTCTAAGGTCCGGTATACGTACCCTGTCCTGTTTGTACTTTGCGTGTTGGATCCCTGTCCCGATCCTGACATTACGACAGGGCCAATGGATCCTGCAGGTACAAACAGTCAGGTTGGTCCCTCTGATTCCAGGTTTGACGCCATGGAACACAGAATGGACCAGATGGCACTAGCACTACAGGCGCTATTATCTCGTGCCAGTAACCCACCTGAGGAGATCCGTACTACTTCCATCTCTCCTGCAAGTTCTGGTCTAGAGGTAGCCACTGTAGGTGCCTCTTCCCGTATTACCCCACCTGTACGTTATGGTGGTTCACCGGAGAAGTGTCGTGGTTTTTTGAACCAGATTAGTATCCACTTCGAACTACAACCTCGCTCCTATCCCACAGATAGGGCGAAAGTTGGATTTATTATCACCCTACTCATTGAGAAAGCTCTGAGATGGGCCAACCCACTATGGGAGAATGATAACCCATTGGTAAATAATTATAATGCCTTTGTAGCTGCATTTAGAAGAACTTTTGACCCTCCTGGTAGGAAGGTTAATGCAGCCAGATTACTGTTGCGCCTGAGACAGGAGAACCGAACACTTGTGGATTATGCACTAGAGTTCAGGTCTCTGGCGGCAGAAGTCAAGTGGAATGAGCAGGCTTATATAGATGTATTTTTGAACGGGCTATCAGATATTATCCTTGATGAGGTTGCTACTAGGGAGCTTCCTGAGAATTTAGAGGACTTAATTTCGTTCATTTCTCGTATTGATGAGCGTTTAAGAGAGAGACAGAACACTAGAGAGAGGAACTTCAGACCTGCCTTTAAATTAGCCCCTACATTTCAAAGTCCTGATTCCAATACCTCACTGTATCCTGAACCTATGCAGATAGGCAATACTCGCCTCTCTGAAGAGGAGAGGCAGTACAGGAGAAGGGAGGGTTTATGTATGTATTGTGGAACCAGAGGTCATTTGCGTCTGAATTGTCCTACTCGCTCGGGAAACGCCCGCACCTAAGTTTCTCTAGAGGACAGGCCTTGGGTGTTTCTATTTTGTCCTCTACGCATAATTATAAAGATCACAGGCTTCTGCTACCAATTTCTTTAACGTGGGAGAAGGGAATGCTAAAGACCATGGCCTTGATAGATTCCGGAGCTGCTGAGAATTTTATCGACCAAGTCTTTGCTACTAAACACACTATCCCATCCCAGCTAAGGGATACACCCTTGGCCGTTAAGGCCATAGATGGTAGACCTTTACTTGAGCCTGTTATCTCTCATGAGACTATACCCATTAACTTAACTATTGGTATCTTACACGAGGAGAACTTATCACTTATGCTCATTTCATCTCCTTCTGTTCCCATAGTCCTGGGCTACCCATGGTTAAAGAGACATAACCCTATTATCGATTGGGAATTAGGGGAGATAATCTCATGGGGCCAGGGTTGTCAGGAGAGGTGTTTACGCAGGGTGTCTCCATTGGCTATGATTAACACACCAGATAGTTCTACCCAGTCTACAGGGAGACAGATACCTCATCTGTACATAGACTTAAAAGCAGTGTTCGATAAGAAGAACGCTGATACACTACCCCAACACAGGACCTTTGATTGTAAAATTAATCTTTTGCCCGGCACCATGCCCCCCAGGGGTAATGTATATCCTCTATCCATTAAAGAGAATTCTGTTTTAGAGGAGTATATTCAGGAGAATTTAGACAAGGGATTCATTAGGAGATCCTCTTCTCCCGCCGGGGCTGGATTTTTTTTTGTTAAAAAGAAGGATGGCTCACTCAGACCATGTATTGATTACCGAGGTTTGAATAAAATAACCATTAGGAATGCCTATCCGATCCCCTTGATTACCGAGCTCTTTGATCGGCTAAAAGGTTCTAAGATTTTCACCAAGTTGGACCTCAGAGGGGCATATAACTTGGTGAGAATTCAACAAGGTCACGAGTGGAAGACTGCGTTTAATACCCGCTACGGGCATTATGAGTACACGGTCATGCCTTTTGGCCTTTGTAACGCACCGGCAGTATTCCAGGATCTGATTAACGAAGTTCTTAGGGAATTTCAACAGGATTGTGTTATTGTATACCTGGATGACATTCTCATACACTCTAGAGAGATTGAGACCCACCATAGACAAGTCAGAAAGGTATTACACAAACTTCTACAACATGGCTTATACTGCAAATTGGAGAAATGCAGCTTTGACCAGACCCAGATAGATTTTCTTGGATACGTGATTTCTTGGGAAGGCTTTAAGATGGATCCTGACAAACTCCAGTCTATTCTAGATTGGCCATTGCCTAAGGGACTCAAGGCTATCCAGAGGTTTATTGGGTTCTCCAATTATTATAGGCGCTTCATTAAGGGTTACTCTTCTATTATTGCACCTGTTACCAATATGACCAAACAAGGGGCTGATACTAAGACTTGGTCTACTGAAGCTCTCGTTGCTTTCAAAAATCTCAAAGAACTTTTTGCTTCTGCTCCAATATTAGTCCATCCTGATACGTCCTTGCCGTTCCTACTTGAGGCAGGAGTAGGTGCCGTTCTCTCACAAAGGTTGGGGGTGGATAAACCGTTACATCCTTGTGGTTTTTTTTCCAAGAAACTTTCTGGGCCTGAAAGCAGGTATGACATCGGAGACAGGGAATTGTTAGCAGTCATTAAAGCCTTGAAAGAGTGGAGACATCTATTGGAGGGCACCTTACATCCGGTTACTATTTTGACGGACCACAAGAACTTGTCCTATATTGGGGAGGCTAAGCGTTTGTCCTCTAGGCAAGCTCGTTGGTCCTTATTCCTGACTCATTTCAATTATGTGCTTACTTACAGACCTGGCTCTAAGAACTCTAAGGCCGATGCTTTGTCTCGACAATATGAACCTTTCACTGTATCTGAACCGATTCTTTCTTCTATAGTTCCTAAATGCAAGATTGTTGCTAATACGAATCTCAAGATTCATTCCCCGTTACTGGCCGAGATCATTAAGCTGCAACATCTAGCACCTAAACAGACTCCTGAGGGTCGACATTTCGTTCCTCCTACTCTTCAACTGGAGCTGTTGCAATGTTTCCATAACAGCAAGATGGCGGGACATCCTGGTATCCGCAAGACGTCTGCTTTGATTTCTAAGGACTTCTGGTGGCCTGCTTTACGTAAAGATACTAAAGATTTAATCGCTGCGTGTGAAGTGTGTACTAAGACCAAACAACCTCATACGCTCCCAAGTGGATTCCTGCATCCCTTAGAGGTACCAGAGAAACCATGGTCTTGTTTGGCCATGGACTTTATTGTCGATCTACCTATCTCTAAAAAACAGACTGTTATCCTCACCGTGGTTGACAGATTCACCAAGATGGCCCACTTCATTCCCTTGCCTAAACTTCCATCCTCCCCAGAGTTGGCAGAGATATTCGCGAGGGAGATTTTTCGCTTACATGGGATACCTTCCCAAATCGTATCTGACAGAGGGTCCCAATTCGTTTCCCGTTTTTGGAGATCCTTTTGTTCTCAACTAGGTATTAAATTAAATTTCTCTTCTGCCTATCATCCCCAGTCTAACGGAGCTGCTGAACGTACTAACCAAAAGATTGAGCAATATCTACGTTGTTTTGTTTCCGAACACCAGGACGATTGGGTCGGTTTGATTCCTTGGGCGGAGTTTGCGCACAACAATCTCGTTTGTGACTCTACTCATTCAAGCCCGTTCTTCATGAACTATGGCTTTCATCCATCTATTCTTCCCTCGGTTTCTCCTTCCCAAGGTGTACCGTCGGTTGATGTACATGTTGCCAATTTGAGGAAGTTGTGGGATCAGACTCGACAAATTCTTCTACACAATTCTATGCTGGTTAAGAAACACGCCGATAAACGTAGAAGGGCGGCTCCGATTTTCGTTCCAGGCGATAGAGTATGGTTAAGCACTAGGAATATTCGGCTTAAAGTTCCTTCCATGAAATTCGCTCCTCGATATATTGGTCCTTACAGGATATTGACTCGAATTAACCCAGTGGCGTATCGTCTAGCTCTCCCAGCTGCCTTACGCATCCCTAACTCCTTTCACGTTTCATTGTTGAAACCCCTAGTCTGTAACAGATTCTCCTCCACGATCGCCCCTCCTCGCTCTGTTCAGGTGGAGGGTCAGGAGGAGTATGAGGTTAACTCCATCATTGATTCTCGTATCTCTCGGGGGAGAGTACAATATTTGGTCGACTGGAAGGGATATGGTCCTGAGGAGAGAAGTTGGGTACCACAAGAGGATGTTCATGCTCCTCGCCTTTGCAGGGCGTTTCACTCACGCTTTCCGTCTCGTCCCGGTTCCTTCCGCCCGGTGGGCGTATCTGAGAGGGGGGGTACTGTCAGGGTACCTGAAGCCTCTACCTCCGAAAGAGGTAGAGACTTAGTAGTTTACTCCTCCAGCAGGTCGGCTTCCTCCATCCCTCGCGGCTCCCCTAGACACTCTCACGCTGGCCGCGAGGGATCCGTCTCATTTTATGACGTCACGCACGCTGCCCGACGTCATGACGTCAGTCCGGACCGATCTGTCACTCAAGTGACTGGAAGCCACTCAGGACTCGTCGGAGGCGGGTATACTCACTGTAACCAGGGTATTTAAACCTGTTTCTCCCATTCACTCATTGCCCTGTCGTGGTTCTAGCCTGTCTAGTCACACAGTGCTCTGGCGATTTCAGTTATTCCTTTGGTTCCGACCCGGCTAGTTTGACTTACTCTGTTTCCCTCTGGTATCCTTGACCCGGCTTGTTCCTCGCTCACCTGTCCTCTCGTTCCCTCGACCTCGGCTTGTTTCTGACCATTCTCTTTACTCTCCGTACGTTAGTCCGGCCATTCTAAGGTCCGGTATACGTACCCTGTCCTGTTTGTACTTTGCGTGTTGGATCCCTGTCCCGATCCTGACAATAACTATATATATATATACCTATATATAAATAAAAATATGTAAAAAAATAAATAAAATATATATATATATATATATATATATATATATATACAGGGAGTGCAGAATTATTAGGCAAGTTGTATTTTTGAGGATTAATTTTATTATTGAACAACAACCATGTTCTCAATGAACTCAAAAAACTCATTAATATCAAAGCTGAATATTTTTGGAAGTAGTTTTTAGTTTGTTTTTAGTTATAGCTATTTTAGGGGGATATCTGTGTGTGCAGGTGACTATTACTGTGCATAATTATTAGGCAACTTAACAAAAAAAAAATATATACCCATTTCAATTATTTATTTTTACCAGTGAAACCAATATAACATCTCAACATTCACAAATATACATTTCTGACATTCAAAAACATAACAAAAACAAATCAGTGACCAATATAGCCACCTTTCTTTGCAAGGACACTCAAAAGCCTGCCATCCATGGATTCTGTCAGTGTTTTGATCTGTTCACCATCAACATTGCGTGCAGAAGCAACCACAGCCTCCCATACACTGTTCAGAGAGGTGTACTGTTTTCCCTCCTTGTAAATCTCACATTTGATGATGGACCACAGGTTCTCAATGGGGTTCAGATCAGGTGAACAAGGAGGCCATGTCATTAGATTTCCTTCTTTTATACCCTTTCTTGTCAGCCACGCTGTGGAGTACTTGGACGCGTGTGATGGAGCATTGTCCTGCATGAAAATCATGTTTTCTTGAAGGATGCAGACTTCTTCCTGTACCACTGCTTGAAGAAGGTGTCTTCCAGAAACTGGCAGTAGGACTGGGAGTTGAGCTTGACTCCATCCTCAACCCGAAAAGGCCCCACAAGCTCATCTTTGATGATACCAGCCCAAACAGTACTCCACCTCCACCTTGCCGGCGTCTGAGTCGGACTGGAGCTCTCTGCCCTTTACCAATCCATCCATCTGGCCCATCAAGATTCACTCTCATTTCATCAGTCCATAAAACCTTAGAAAAATCAGTCTTGAGATATTTCTTGGCCCAGTCTTGACGTTTCAGCTTGTGTGTCTTGTTCAGTGGTGGTCGTCTTTCAGCCTTTCTTACCTTGGCCATGTCTCTGAGTATTGCACACCTTGTGCTTTTGGGCACTCCAGTGATGTTGCAGCTCTGAAATATGGCCAAACTGGTGGCAAGTGGCATCTTGGCAGCTGCACGCTTGACTTTTCTCAGTTCATGGGCAGTTATTTTGCGCCTTGGTTTCTCCACATGCTTCTTGCGACCCTATTGACTATTTTGAATGAAACGCTTGATTGTTCGATGATCACGCTTCAGAAGCTTTGCAATTTTAAGAGTGCTGCATCCATCTGCAAGATATCTCACATTAGACCACACCCCTTCTCATTACAGAGATGCACATCACCTAATATGCTTAATTGGTAGTAGGCTTTCGAGCCTATACAGCTTGGAGTAAGACAACATGCATAAAGAGGATGATGTGGTAAAAATACTAATTTGCCTAATAATTCTGCACTCCCTGTATATATATATATATATATATATATATATATATATATATACACATACACGTATATATACACATATGTATATATATACATATATTAATTCTACACATATATTTATGTAATATTTTTACATAATTAGGTATCCTAATTAATTACAATTAGCGGGACCTGCCTGACAACCCATGCTGAAAGTATAGGGAATTTAATTTGCTAGCACTATATTTAACCCTATAACTTTCCAAGACACCATAAAACCTGTACATGGGGGGTTCTGTTTTACTCGGAAGACTTCGCTGAACACAAATATTAGTGTTTCAAAAGAGTAAAATGTATTACAACGATGATATCGCCAGTAAAAGTGACGTTTTTTGCATTTTTCACACACAAACAGCACTTACACGGACAATATTATTGCTGCAATACTTTTTACTGCTTTGAAACACAAATATTTGTGTTCAGCGAAGTCTCCCGAGTACAACAGTACCCCTCATGTACAGGTTTTATGGTGTTTTCAAAAGTTACAGCGTCAAATATAAGGCTTGTGTTTCATTTTTTTCACATTAAAATTCGCCAGATTGCTTACGTTGCCTTTGTGACCCTATGGTAGCCCAAGAATGAAAATTACCCCTATGATGGCATACTATTTGCAATAGTAGACAACCCAAGTTATTGCAAATGGGGTATGTCCAGCCTTTTTTAGTAGCCACTTAGTCACAAACACTGGCCAAAATTGGCGTTTTTTGCATTTTTCACACACAAATACTAATGCTAACTTTGGCCAGTGTTTGTGACCAAATGGCTACTAAAAAAGACTGGACATACCCCATTTGCAATACCTTGGGTTGTCTACTATTGCAAATGGTATGCCATTATGGGTGTAAATGTATTTCCTGGGCTACTATACAGTCTCAAAGGCAACGTAACCAATCTGGCGAATTTCAATTTCAAATGTAACACGCTATATTTGACCCTGTAACTTCCCAAAACACCATAAAACCTGTACATAGGGGGTACTGTTTTACACGTGAGACTTTGCTGAATACAAATATGTGTATTTTATTGCAGTAAAAGCAAACAGTATTATGACATTGGCAGTTAAAATGTCATGTAGAACTAAAAAAATTTAATTTCTTATTTTCTCCCATTTTTTTCATATGAAATTATGTTTTATAGCTAAATGTTTGATATTAAATGAAAGCCCTGTTTCCCCTGAATAAAATGATATATAATAAGGGGGGGTGCATTTAATATGAAAGAGGTGAATTACGGTTGGACAGACATATAGCGCAAATGCCAGGTTTTGTTTACGTTTTGTTTGGTTCACAACTTGTACATTTGGCTCAGTCCTTAAGGGTTTAATGATGCCGATGCATTTATTTTGATTCAGAGATTTTTTCTGTTTTTATTTTCTGGGTTCCTGTTGTGCCTAATCATTAAATTCATGAAGCACCAATATCGAAAAAGTAATAATCAATACCTAATAAGGTTTATAGTGATATTGGCGGGCACACAACCCAGTTCGGATAGAGTACATTGAGTTATAGGAAAGAAAAATCACTCAGAGACCAAGTTGAATATAAGAATTCACACTACACTTTATTATCCACAAAGGGATCTAAGCAAAGTCAGTTTTACTCTCATTTAAGTAGTTGCATGCATTTACTTCAAACAGCTTAGTACCTAGATATATCAGCTTAAGTATACATCACCATTAGAGAAGCTTGGTTGTCTCCTTGCCACACGTGACTGGGGAGAACTCAGGCAGTCATTCGGAGAGACCCTCTCTTCTGGGAACAGCAGAAACCAGTAACACGCGTCCGCATTACAGGTGGGTAGTTCTCCAAGTGAGCGCAAGATTCCCTTAGTCTTATATACCTGTCTTCAAGGACAGACAGTAGTTCCTTATCAGTGCAGCCCAGCAAAAGACCTTGATACAAGCAGCTGGATGGACCTGGCAGTTGGCCAGACTGTTCAGGACCACCAGAAATTATGCCAAGTCTTGTGCGGTTAATTATCGCTTATCTAAGTAATTGTGGCCTTCAAGCCTGCATCTAGTAATATGTGCTATGTGTGCTTATATGCTTACCGGTGCTATCTTAACTATCTATAAATGTCTGAGTTGCTCAATAGTGATCAATCAATCATACTTAATTAATATGAAATATTATTATCACATTCCATCCCTTGATCACTCAGTGAGCAAAACCTCACACATTTACACATACCATTCAGGTTATCAGCAGGGGGAAAACCCATTTACCCACTGATTCCCATTATGCTCCAGTCACACCTGGAACCGATTCAAACCTAATTAAAACTCTTCTAGCGCTACACTATGACTTATTTTTTTAAGCTAGCAAAGCTTTGAATGCAGAAAACTGTAATTTTGTAGCACAGATAAATACAAAGTATAATAAAAACACACCATGCAATACCTTTTATTATTTTCAACCCAAGCCCTCCTATCCAGGAGTATTTTGTAGCATTAGCTAACCAGTGTATAATAGTGTAGGTTCTCTTTGTGCTCTGCTGATTTGCATAACTTTCCCAACATTGGGTAAGCTCTTAGAGCTTACAGGTGTATACAGTATGCGGCAGCCAAAGGGCGTTGTAGATTCTAACGTTAACAAACCAAATGATTCATTTGGTAACTTAATATAGGTAATTGACTCAGTTTCATTGTGGCTAAAATAGCCTTCTCCATAGAGGTTCGCTCTCATGTTTGGACAGTTAATGGTCAGGCAGGTTACTCTTATTTCGATCTTTTTCCATCTCATCTCTGCGGAATCACTCTGGTCCCAACCTCCAATCTCATTGTTGGTATCTGAGCCGACCAAAGGGTGTAGAGTAAGCACAGTCATCACAATAACAGCCGGACCAATGAGCTTCGCCTGTAAAGATACAACTCATTTTACTCTCTCAAATAACATTTGCCCGAAGGCACATATTCCCATTTATCATGACCTGACTTGGAAAGTATCACGGTATTGTCATTGCCTGTTGCAATAATGTCTGCTGGTTCTGGGGGACCTTTCTCTGTCCTCACCCAGACTTTGGCCCCTGGATTTAGGTTAGTAGAGCCAAATCCCTTATCTCCTCTTACTGTTTGTAAGGTGGGGGCTGTTCCTTTGTGTACCTGTCCCTGGTAAATGGGGATGATAACCAATTGGGCTATTCTGTCCCCTTCTTGCACTAGCAAGTCTTGTGGTCCCTGATTTAATAAAAGGACCTTTATTTCTCCCTGGTAATCAGCGTCTATAACCCCTCCCATTACATGTATCCCTTTAAGGGCGAGGCTAGACCTGGGTGCAATTAGTCCAAAGTGTCCCGGGGGTATCTGTATTCCTATACCTGTGGGGAACATCTGAACTTGCCCTGTTTTAAGTCTTTCTTCCTTTCTGGCTCGCAAGTCTATTCCTGCAGCCTCTGGGGTAGCCCTGTATGGTGCCAAGGCTCCCTCCTCTGTTTCCCAATATGTGATGGTGTTAGTTGCTACATATGGTTTAGCTTGTATATTGGGTGCGATCATTCTAGTGAGGGGGGTGTCATGATCTGAGAGTGGCCTATTGTTTAAGATGTTCACAGCTGTAGGCAAGTTATCTCTCCATTTGACCATTGTCCCTTCACCAAGTTTTCTCACTTGTTGTTTCAACAACCCATTCATCCTTTCAATCAGACCAGCTGCTTGAGGATAATAAGGTATGTGAAATATCCATTCAACATTGTTTTCATTACAAAAATCTTGTACCAATTTTCCTTTAAAGTGGCTTCCATTGTCACTCTGAATCTGCAATGGAAGACCATATAGTACTGTATCATGGTTTCCAACATTTTGATAGTATTTATTTGGGTTGCCCTCTTGCAAGGGTGAACCAATAAATACCCTGAATATGTATCCACAGCCGTGCATACGTATTGGCAATTTTTACTCATAGGAAGCGGACCTATGTAATCCACCTGCCATAGTTGCCCTGGTGCTTTACCTCTTTTTATTTGACCTCGTACCATCCCTGGTACATGTCTATTCTGCTCATGCTGACACACTGGAGATTGCAGAATTACTGTTTTAATTAAATCAAGTGGCACTAAAATGCCTCGCTGTTGTGCCCACCTGTGAGTGGCTTTCTCTCCCAAGTGTCCACATTTCTGATGGGCCCAAGTAGCCAATCCCAAAAGTGAGTTAGAATTTTCAACAGACGCCTCTGAGATCTTGGCTTTCTCGTCTGCAAGAGTTAAACAGACGATCCAATGAGTCAGTATTGCAGTGAGCATCAACATGAAAGACTGTTACCTCATTTTGATGTACCATCTCCCATATCTGCTCCCACAAATCTTTTGGAAACTTTTTCAGACAAGCAAGAAGGTTAGTAGGCATGTCAATTTCACTTTTTTCACATTCAGGATCACATTTACCAGCTGAACGGGCCCATTCACTGGCAATGGATGCATATGGCTCATCCTCCCATCCGGGAATGA
Organism: Pelobates fuscus; assembly: GCF_036172605.1. NCBI lineage: Eukaryota > Metazoa > Chordata > Amphibia > Anura > Pelobatidae > Pelobates > Pelobates fuscus. The sequence goes on along the minus strand of NC_086319.1, from coordinate 134,527,164 downwards.
TGGCGTAATCACCCTGTTTCTTATTCTTTTTAAACATTGTGCAAAGCTCTTATGGTTTATTCAGAATAAACTTGCACTCCTTGGGGATGTGTGTACTATGTGTTTTATTTAATTTCACTTGAATATGTACTAATCCAGACACCTAGTGTCTGGCTTATTGTTTTATGCTTCACTCAAGCCTGCCCAAATGACTAATTTGGCTGCAGGTTTGCGCTTCCCGATCACACTGGCTTTCTACACACTCTGTAAAGTGCATAGGGGCGTCTATGATCGAGCCAACAGTCTCGCACTTTCAGGAACAGCCGTTTCATTCACTTCCTCAGTCAGCACTGGCTTCCAGCACCTGTTAAGGCGCGTAGGGGCATTTGTTAACTGACCAAGCACAATCACCCATTCGTGTCAGAATCACCCCAAACAATCTTGTAGTTTTGGTGACCTTATCTCAATACCTGGTATTGACCTTATTAAATTAGCAGCAATTCAGCCTCATTCAGGACGCTAGCCTGTTTGAGGGTAACGCTCCCCAGAAGGCACTGGCGTTCTACACACCCTCAAGGTGCACAACATACATTCTTGAATCAATCTTCAGAAGCACTCCTCAATCTTATTAGATTGAGCATTCACTCACCAATCTTGCTCTTGCAACGTCATGTAACTATTTTCAAGTTTACACAATGTTCAAAGAATCTCTAGAAACCGTAATATTTGTTATCTACGACTGCAGCGCGCGGAAGAAACTGATAGCTTTTAAAAAGCTTTTTTCCTCCGTGACGCAGCAGAAATTAAACCTCGTACAATGTTAGTTTCACTTTCCCTTTTACTTAAGATTTACATAGACAGTTCTAACAATTTCTAAACACAATTTTCTTATCTTAACTATTCTTAACAACGTTTTAAACACACTATTATTATTTTAAACTATTTTAACTTGTTGATTTCAAGTTTCCTTGCTCAATTAATACTCAACCCTGCTCGCAGCGCCAAAATGTTGTGCCTAATCATTAAATTCATGAAGCACCAATATCCAAAAAGTAATAATCAATACCTAATAAGGCGGGCACACAACCCAGTTCGGATAGAGTACATTGAGTTATAGGAAAGAAAAATCACACAGAGACCAAGTTGAATATAAGAATTCACACTACACTTTATTATCCACAAAGGGATCTAAGCAAAGTAAGTTTTACTCTCATTTAAGTAGTTGCATGCATTTACTTCAAACAGCTTAGTATCTAGATATATCAGCTTAAGTATACATCACCATTAGAGAAGCTTGGTTGTCTCCTTGCCACACATGACTGGGGAGAACTCAGGCAGTCATTCGGAGAGACCCTCTCTTCTGGGAACAGCAGAAACCAGTAACACGCGTCCGCATTACAGGTGGGTAGTTCTCCAAGTGAGCGCAAGATTCCCTTAGTCTTATATACCTGTCTTCAAGGACAGACAGTAGTTCCTTATCAGTGCAGCCCAGCAAAAGACCTTGATACAAGCAGCTGGATGGACCTGGCAGTTGGCCAGACTGTTCAGGACCACCAGAACTTATGCCAAGTCTTGTGCGGTTAATTATCGCTTATCTAAGTAATTGTGGCCTTCAAGCCTGCATCTAGTAATATGTGCTATGTGTGCTTATATGCTTACCGGTGCCATCTTAACTATCTATACATGTCTGAGTTGCTCAATAGTGATCAATCAATCATACTTAATTAATATGAAATATTATTATCACAGTTCCCATGATGTCTGTGATTACAGTCTATACTTAAAAAGCGTGATGTGTATAAAACGTGATGAAGTGAAAATACAGGGACCCCTTAAGAAAGTCTGAGTCAAAGATAATCAAATACCACAAGTAAATGTCTCAGGGCTCTAAAGACGAATAGTATATGATCCTTCCACTAGGGATCAAATTATAGCCAGAATAGGTGTCCTGGAATAATGGTACAGAATCTAAAAATAACTAAGTGTATTCAAGTCCAAACGGGACTAATAATCCTAAAAGGATAGTCAGTGAGAAAAAATAACTCACTTGGGACAGCAAAAAAACGTAGTGATTATAATACCGGTGCCTCCTGGGATTGCTATATACACCACAATACAGGGGATTTGAGAAATTATTATATAAACCCCATAAGTAATAGATGTGTCCAGATTAATAGAATTACCTGGTAGCACAATAATAGGTGTAAACGGCGCCAACTAGTGGCTAGGTGTGCTCACTACAGTCACTGGGAAGAAAAAGTCAAAAGTAATGGCGCTCTCCATAAAGCCCCTCTAGCAGTAAAAACAGTACCTCCAAAAGGGTATACACCCTCCCCCCTTTTTGTTATCAGCCAAAAATAGTAGAGATAGGTGAGGGTATTAGGAAGAGAGTCCCAAAACCACTGGACAAAAAGAAGTATAGGGGACGAGGGAAAGGGGGAGAGCAAAACTTCCAAGGTACTTAAGTAGATGAGTAGCACCCTAATATGCCCTAGACTGGCTTGCTAACCCAGAGGAAAAAAACTGAAAAACTGACTGCTGCTTCAAGGCAGCCTAATGCTGTCCCTATAAATCAAAGATCCATTAAGTAAAACTATTGCAATCTGTGAGACTTGAAGTTGCTGGTGAATGGGTGAGTGCGCTGGATTGTGTATTTTGTATGAATGAATTGGCCCCAGTGGCATCATATGGTGTGTACATGTTCAGGAGAGTGCAGTCCTATACATATTTGGTTTCATTTTTATATATTTATACACACGTGGATCCAGCACTCACTCTACGGGTCTTGTCCTTGTCTGGGTGCAAATCACTTATGCCAAAACATAAGTATCAAGGAATGTGCACTCACAGGACTTTGTAAATAAATCTTGAAGTTTTATTGTGTGATTGTGTTGATGTTTCAGTACCCTATGGGACTTTTCTTATGAAAACTAGTTCAACAAAGAATCACATTTTTACCTCGTTCCATTTTAAACATGGATTCCTTAGAGTTTGGGTTTGCTGTATACAACAGCGTTGAAACACAACCCAGGAAGAGATGCAAAGCTAGTGAAACACTCATGGATAGTTGTTTTGATTCAACTCATCAGCATGAGGTTAGTTACTGGCTTGCTATTGAGGCTTGGAGTTATTTGCAAACCAAGAAAATATGTATTTCAAAACTGTCGAATACAGCTAACACAAACTCCAAGGAATCCATGTTTAAAATAGAATTAGGCAACAATTTGATTCTTGTCTGAACTCATTTGCATATGCCAACCCAGACCCCTTTGCTGTAGTAACATCACTGCAAATTTGTAATTTCTGTGGGAAAAGCAAGTCTTATGGCTTGAGGGATGTGCAGATCTTTGTTTAACAATGTATTGACTATAGCTATATATAAACACACATACATACTTAAAAATATAGTTTGCCACTAATGTATATGTATTTCTTTACATTTTCAGGCGTTCAGTCCGGTCCTGAAGGGGTTAAACCCCCCCCCCCCCCTTTTTTTTGCATTTGACTATTCCTTTAAGTGCAGCCCAAAGACGTATAATGCAGCACTCGGTCCCCTGACTGATCCTGCCTGTGAGGTGGTTAGGAGGCCGGTTTGAAGATTGCATGGTAAACATTAAAATGATGTATCTTGCCATATCTGCTGTTTCCCCCCTAAGATTTCCACTACAAACATCATAGAACCTTGGCAACTTGCCAACGTTCCTACCCCAAAAAACATGTCTGTTAATTAAACTATCATGAAACTAGCTAATATGTACGACTTAACCAAAACATTTTGGATTATTTTCAAAACCTCAATTCCTGTTCATACGAATGATGCCTTAATGTAAAGAAACAACCAACATGTAAACACACTATCGTAAACGCGGCGTACGCAGTTTATTCATCCATATAGACCAATGAAAAAAGCTTTTGTTAAGACGTACCAACGTGTGTTTAACGGCTGTATTGCTCAGTACGCATGTCACCACTGGATCATCATGGCTACTCCTGTGGATTTAGAACTTAAAAAGGTAAGGCGCTGCTTTCTCAACCTGATATACGTTAAAGTTGGGGGGCATTTTGGTTTTGTTTGCATACTATAAATACACGCGTTTACAATGTTTACGCTCATAATAATTTTATAGAAATGCTATGGTTGTCACAATGGAGGTTGTGAGGGGTGGTGTTCAGCTTTGCGAACTCCTTAAAGGCTTCATATAAAATATATAGTTCCAGTATTTTATTGCATACCTGCACATTAGTTGACATGTGATAAACAAATAGAAATTTACAGGTTTACATCTGAGATTGCTTAACATAAAAGTAAAACCTACGAGACTGCTTGCTGTTTTGAATCCAAAAGAGACTGGTTATCCAGTTGTATTGTCCCTTTCAAGAAGCTTAGTAACTGTTAGAACTGCATGCACAATCAACAGATATATAACAAGGTGATTTTGTTTTTGGAATATTGTTGCAATGGACAGAACTTCTGCGATCACGTCTTGCTATTTCCCACTAACTGACATATCCATATCTCCCAACAATGGGAGATATTGATCCAGGACGAATGATTTGATGGCCTTTGTGGAAGGGAAAGATAAGTAAACATGCAGGCTTTAACAAAAACAGGCATTTATGCACAACAGGCAATGGGCAGAAAATCCTGTTGAAGTTCTCTGAACATGGATTTAATGCATTGGGTTTGCCTCTGAGCATATTGGGTTTGCCTCTGAGCAGTGTCTGACTGCACTGATTAGGGGAATTTCCTTTGTGTCCTCAAATGCAGGACACCAGGGAACAAACACAGGAAGACAGAACAGGACCCCAAATTTAGAAATGTTCCACCAAACCATGCATCTCACTGCGATTTAGAGATGTGGACTTTATATCTCACAATGCCTGGGACATGCAGCGCCGGCCGGGCAGACAATTTTTTTCTATTTATTTTGCTGCTGCTGTAGTAGCCTAGGGCCATCTGGGTCTGCAGTTGGCTGTCATGTGCATGGTGGGTTGAGAAGGATGCAGCATGTCATCATATGCTAGCATCTGCGTCAAGAGAATTGAAGGGGTAAAGCTGCAGAAACAGAGTGCTGGACCATAATGGTAGTGGGAAATTGCATTGGGACTGTAGAGTATGTTGGTCAGAGAATATGGTTTGCTTTCAAATTGGTCAGTTTGCGTGTATGTGTAGGTCAGAAAGTGTTCGTGGGTGTGTTTTGGTGAATTAGTGTGTTGGTAGTGAGTGCAAAGTTTAAATAAAAAAAAAAATGCTATATTTTATCAGTATTTTGCAGATATACATTTATGCATGTTTATTAATATACATGTATTTAATATTTACGTGTGTATGTATGTATGTATATATAACAGAAAATGTATGCCATACTTACCGATATTTTCTTTTCCCGGATATATGCCATGGCAGCACTGCGATCCCACCCTCTTCTAAAATCATGTGTTGTTTCGTGGCTTTAAACTAAGACTGAGGTGGTATAGCGGGAGTCTCTTTTATTTAGGAGGTGTTCCTGTCCAATTGAGAAGGGGAGGAGCTATACCCATCTGTTTTCCCCAGATATATCCATGGAAGCACTACGTATGGGTTATACCCAAGCTGAAAGGAGTAGGGGAGGGAGAATAATAACCACAACGCATAAATCCATGCACATACAGTTTATTAATTTATAAACTATAAGGCAGGACACTTCTACCAAATTCTGTGGTAGATGAACGCACTATATCTAACTGATAGTGATTGATAAACGTGTTGAAGGAGGACCATGTTGCTGCCGAACAAATGCGATCCGCAGAAATGTTGGCTGCAGCTGCCCAAGAAGCGACCAAGGATCTGGTAGAATGAGCTCTAAGGCCTTGAGGGACAGGAACTCCGGAGGTTGTGTAGGCCTGACTAATTGCTGAGATGATCCATCGGCCAATATGAGACGAAGAAGTGGCTTGACCCTTGTAACCTGAAGGAATAATGAACCGTCTAGATGTCTTCCTTATATCTGAAGTCCGGTTCAGGTATGTAGATAAACAGCGCACCAGATCCAAACAATGCCATTTCTCCTCCTCTTATGAGGGATGAGGGAAAAAGGCTGGCAAAATTATGTCCTGACTCATATGGAAAGCAGAAACCACCTTGGGTCTGAAAGCTGGAATCGTACGAAGGATCACTCGGTCTTCCTGAAGAATCAAAAAGAGCGACTCACAGGAGAGAGCACTTGGCTCAGAGATTCTTCTACCTGAGGTCAAGGCAACCAACAGAACGGTCTTCAACGTAAGAGAAAGTATAGAAACACTCTCCAAGGGCTCAAACAGAGAATCAGATGAGGTCTGAAAAAAAACCAGAGGTAAATCCCAAGGAGGGGAGCAAGACCGTACTGTAGGGTGAAGCTTGAGGATGGCTTGAAAAAAATCTAGCAATATCTGGATCAAATGCCAATTTCTGATCTAACAGAGCAGAGATTGCTGAAGTATGCACTTTTAGGGAGCTGAGACTCAAACCCTTGTCAAATCTGTCCTGTAAAAAGTGAAGGACGTCACAGATACTGAGAGACAAAGGAGAAATATTATGTGCCAAACACCAGGTACAGAAGATGTCCCAAATATGATAGTAAGCCGATGAAGTGGATTTCTTCCTGGCATTCAGAAGAGTATAAATTACTGAAGAAGAGAAGCCTTTGCTGGAGAGACGTTGCTTCTTAATTTCCAAGCCCTTAAATTGAGAGACTGATGAGATGGGTGAGGGATCGGACCTTGTTTTGGAGACTGAGTTGGTCTGGGAATTTCAGAGGAATGTCCTGAGAGAGTTTCTGCAGCAGGGGAAACCAAGGCCGCCTGGGCCAGAAGGGAATCACTGCCAGAATTGTTGCTTGCTCCTGCAGGATCCTTCTTAGCAGGGGGGAAATCAGGGGAATTGGGTGAAAAAAACATACCCCAGATTGAACTTCCACTCGCAACAAAGAGCATTCTGGTCTTCCACCAAAGGGTCAAAGTAACGCGAGAAGAACCTTTCCACTTTGCGATTCTTCACTGTGGCCATCAGATCTACCTGAGGAAAACCCCACTTCTGGACTATGCTTTGGAATGCCAGAGGGGCTAACTCCCATTCTGTGGAATCCAGGGTTACTCGGCTTAAGAAATCCGCCACTTGATTGTTCTTTCCCGGAGTAAACTGCCTTGATCCCCCTTCAAATTCTTCTCTGACCAGGACATAAGTGGGGTCAACACTTCCATTAAGCGTTTGCTCTTTGTACCCCCCTGATGATTGATGTAAGCAACTGCAGAGGTATTGTCTATCCTTACTCTCACCCAACTTTGTTTCAGACAAGGAAAGTGCAGAAGAGCCTGGAAGACTGCTTGCAACTCTAAAACATTCGAGGATACTGTTTGTTTTCCCACTGCCCCTGAATATGAAGAAGGCCCAAATGAGCTCTCCAACCTGATTGGCATGCATCTGTCATGAGTAACCCAATGGATGTCGGTCAGAGGATACCCTTGATATAGATTCTTGTTCATCAGCCACCATGCCAGTTCCCTCTTGATCTCTGATGATAAAGAGATTGCGTGATTCAGATCCTTGTTCGCAAACTGGGATAGAAACCCTTCTTGTGAAATCCTCATATGCCACTGGGCCCATCTCGTAAGGCCTATTGTAGAGGACAAACCCGATCTCGATGAAGGAGAATATCTCAGCTATGTGAGAGAATCAAGATGTCGTTGAGATAATGGAATATTGAGATGCCTTCCAGGCGGATATATGCTATTAAGGCAACCAGGATCTTTGAGAAAGTCCTGAGAACTGTGCACAGGCCAACGGGAAGGGCTCGAAACTGAAAATGCTGATGGTGAATTGCAAATCTCAGGAACTTCTGGTGTGGTCGAGCAATAGGAACGTGAAAGTAAGTGTCTCGAAGGTCTATGGAGATTAATCAGTCGCCTGAGGAGGTGACTTTTATAATGGAACTTACTGATTCCATCTTGAATTTTCTCATACAGATTTTCGTTTAATTCGTGAAGGTCCAAAATCGGTCTCCATTCCCCTGATGCTTTCAGAGTGAGAAAAAGTCTGGAATAAACCCCCCAATCCTCTTTCTTTTGCAGGAAAAGGACATATAACTCCCTCTGCTTGTAGGGAAGAAACAAAAGACCGAATGGCCACTGCTTTCTCTGTTTCCATAGGCATGCTTGTAGACATGAACCGGGGATAAGGGATTGTCGAGAATTCCAGATAGTAGCTGGATTTTAGGGTCTTTAACACCCACTTGTCCTGTATTGCTAGAGCCTCGTAGAAGTGAAGAAGTCTTGCTCCCACTCCCAAGGGCTGGACCGGTGTCCCATCAGAATTGCTTTGAAGGCTTGCCATTGCCACCACGTCCTCGGTTGGTTTTGGAAGAGGAGAGTCCACTTTTCCAGGATTGGAATCTGGAAAACTCTCTACCAGGCCTGTATTGTGTAAGTCTTTGTCCCGAAAGAAACGTCTGTCCTGCGGAAAGGATCTTTTAGGACGTCTATCTTCACCCTAGAGGTAGCACGATTTTGCCATTACCCTATTTCCTGCAGTGACCAAGGAGTAGCAGGCTGGGCAGGCACATACAGAGCATATATATGGATATAACCCCTTCTACCCTTCATTGGTTTAATCTAAACGGTAAGAGTTTCCTGCTAATTTGAATTTCAATCAGTCTTGTGCCTAGGCTTCTGTGTCTTATTCGTAGGCCTCTGTGTCTTTTAATATATCCACTGGATTACTTATTCCTAGGCCTCTGTTGGGTCTTTTAAAATTGCAGGTGGATTAATTTATTCCTAGGCCTCTGTTGGGCCTTTTTAATATACCGTATATACTCGTGTATAAGTCGATCTCATGTATAAGTCGAGTGCAGTTTTGTGACCAACAATTGTGAAAAATGCTATGCCTCATGGATAAGCCGAGGGTAAAACTTGGGGCTATGAAATTCTGAGATTTTTATAATTATATACACACACTCATACAAACACTCACTCTGCATTATATACACACACACTCATACAAACACAAACACACACTCTGCATTATATACACACACACATACAAACACACACTCTGCATTATATACACACACACATACAAACACACACTCTGCATTATATAAACACACTGTGTGTTTGTGTGAATGCAGAGTGTGTGTTTGTATGAGTGTGTGTGTGTATATAATGTGTAGTGTGTGGGGGGAGGGCATTTTTATTATTTTTTTTATTTAAATATTCTAATTTTTTATTTGTATTTTAATATTTTTTATTACATTTATTTTATTTTATTATTATTTTTTTTATTATTTACATTTTTTTTGTCCCTGGTGGTCCAGTGGTGTGTACTGTGCAGGAGGGGGGCTGGCAGGAAGCGTTTACTTATCTTTCCTGCAGCTCCTGTCAGCTCCCTTCTCCTGCGTTCCGGTCAGCTCCCCTGTAAGTCTCGCGGTCTGCGTGTCGCGCGGAGCGTTGCCACGGTAACCCAGAACGCAGGAGAAGGGAGCTGCAGGAAAGGTAAGTAAACGCTTCCTGCCAGCCCCCAACAGGACCGCCAGGCTTGTAATGAGCCCGGCAGTCCTGGTCTGTATTATGGCAATGTAAGTTGCCATAATACAGACATTGACTCAAGTATAAGTCGAGTGGGGGGTTTTCAGCACAAAAAATGTGCGGAAAAACTAGACTTATACTCGAGTATATATGGTAGTCACTGGAGTCACTTATTCCTAAGCTTCTGTGCTTTATTCCTAGGCCTTTATGGCTTTTAATATAGCCACTGGCGTCACTTTTTCCTAGGCCTTGTTATGCCTTTTAATATAGCAGCTAAAATAATGTTTTCCTAGGCCTCTGTTGGGCCTTTTATTTTAGTGGGCTAATGCTTCATCAGAAGAATCTGTTCGTCCCTTGGGGGCTCACAGGTTCAATTCCCAGCAGGACTGACTCAGTCCTTAATGTAAATAACCATTAAATTGGTTAAAAGTAACATCCCCAGGATGCACTTGGAAACCAGAAAATATCTGAATGTCTCTTTCTTGTTTCAAGATTTTGCAATAATTTTTTCTAGTGCCTTTTAATACGCATTTGCCGCTTTGTTCACTTTCTCTAGGCCTCTGATTTTTATACATGGTGATCTCTTGTGCATTCTCGGCTATCTGCCACTTTTGTTACATTATTATATGCCTCTATGTTTTAGGCATTCACTAACTTTTTATTATCCTATTTCTATGTCTCTCTGCTTGGTAATAGACTATTTGCTGTTCTGTTCCTCTATCTCAGCCTTTTAACCTGTTTTATTACAAGTCCCTAAGTTTCCATTGTTACTTTTGGGCCCATCCAGGTTTTTTCCTCGGAGTTTAATCCCCGTTGATACCGGAGAAACTGACGGAAGCCAAGCACAGAGAGATGGACACAGGTTTCTTCAGGAAGGAAGAGATTCTTTATTGGATCACCGATCGGGACTCAGAGGGACTAGCGTCACCAAAATACAGCAAAGTCTGAGCCCCGGACAATAGTGCAGGCTCCTTATATAGGCACATAACTCCTCCCATATTAAGCTCCACCCGCACATTCTCTTAACCAATCAACACAAATAAGAATTAACTTCCTGTTTGACCGCATGGCTTGACCAGCACAATGGAGGAGGGGGAATACTATATCCTGTATTCTTGCACATGCTCCGTACACTACTGATCGTATCTTGCCTCGTGCAACCAACTGATCGATACGTCAGCATATGCACGTACACATGCCACGTGGTAATCTCGGCCTACTAAATTTATTTTTACCGAGATTCCACCACATTCCCCCCTTTGATGCCTCTTGATATTTTACAATTACTTGAGGCATCACATAACCTTAGTTTTGCTTACACCGCAAGTTACCTTGAACCAGACCAGACTTATCTTATGATGTGAATCTTCAACATTCATCTTCTTGCATTGGTTCTCCCTGATCTAGAGCCTTATATTTATATATCGCCATTATCTGTGCAGCAGCCTTCCTCTCTGCTATACTTCCTATCAGGCTTTGCACAGACCTAACTACTAGGGGTATAAGACACGGTAGGAGTAGACACAACAGTAAAATCAGTAGGACTCCACCTACCACTGCCTTAAGCCCTCCAAACCACTCATACCAGCTACCAAACCAACTACTTGGATTGTACCCTTTCCATACCTGAGTAGGCACATGCGCTAGTTTAACCATATGGCTAGTAAGCTCAGCTATTGCTTGTCCTTCGTCGTCTATTTGAAGACAGCAATTGCTTAGGTTAAACTTCCCACATACACCTCCCTCTACTGCCAAAAGGTAATCCAAGGCTAATCTATTTTGGTAGACTGCTGTCCTCATCCTGGTGTTATGCTTCGCTAGAAGATTGAGCGCTTGTGATGTCTCATTTGTGATAATCTCAACCACCGCCTGTAATCTTATAATTCGGTTGAGCATATAAATAGGGGTTCTGTAACCAAAAGTACCATCCTCAGCCCACGTGGCTGGCCCATAATAATCTATAATACGCTGGGGAGGCCACTCATTATCTTCCCAGGTGCCTATCTCTATGGGTCCCCTTTTCTTCCTATGATTCACATCATACACTTTAACACCTAAAGTCTCACCTGTTTCAATCGGTAACAAGAAGAAGGATGGTTTGAGCATACCCAACACACATGCCCCTTCCCAGTCCTGTGGCAGCTCCGAATAGGCTTTCTTACCACAGATCCAGTACAAATTTGCTGGGGCTCTCCAGGTAGATGTGATAGATAAATCAAACCACACGTCCTTTAAATTGGCGTATCTAGCAAACGGGTTTGATGGTTCTGAGACATTTGAAGCCGACCACCAAGTTGTATTCTTTGTATCATCATCATAAGCTTTTTGCCCTAGACAAGTTAATTCTCCTACAGAAGTATTATACATTATTCCTTTCCTTGCTATGCAAACATAACCTATGATGGAGGTCTTTAATCTCCACTCAGATTTACCTCTAACACTCAAATGATAATCGGCTTGTGTAGATATTAGTTGGTCAACTGCCTCAGAACCGGACATTACCTCCTTTGCTTCCCAAGGCCATTGGTCTCCCATGTTAGTACCTCCACACACATAGCAGTTGGTAACATTAAGACTACCGGCAATACTTTCAGCTAGGTCAATGAACAGGTTTTTAGCGTTATGGGGGATCTTATTATCTATACTCATCTCTTCATAAAAGGAATGGTATACTTGATGAGTCTGGGAGGATACCGTATCAGTCTCTATTCCTATAAACAATAATGTCCCAGGATCTAAACCCGTCCCGTATATCTGAAACCCAAATAAATTTCCATACTTATCTAGGAACTTGTCGGGGTTATTTATAAGTATATGGACTGGGTTGCATTCCATAGACTTACAATAAGGGCTAGTCGGCAACTTAGTCACTATCATGTCTTTGTCTACTGTCTGTCCCCAAGTCGCCCACCCCACACAAGACCAATATGGGCAAAAGTTATAGTCTTTATTTGGGCATCTAGGACTCACATATTTATTTTTACTACTGGGACAAATATATTTATCATTAGACCCATACGTCCTCTCCCATCTAAGATCCCCACATACATTCCACGGTTTTCTACCACTCGATATTGCTTTACACGCATCAAATAGCAGAACACCCGAAGAATGTACGGATTCTAACACCGTCTTATTAATTAGGGTCCCCTGAGGATCTCCATTCCTGAGAGTCAACCAAATTGTACGAGGTTGATACTCCGGACTGAAGCACTTAGGTTCTCCTACTCCTAAATGGCACACACTATAGTCTATATTTAAGTATCTACATCTCGATACATCTCCTTTACACTCGTATTGTGAATGCCAAATTAGGGTTTGGGAAATATGGTTACCTGTTCTCGTAGTCTTAATGCATACCTCACAGCTAGGAGTGTCGGTACCTCTACCTTCCTGAATATAAAAACACATGTAAATAAACACAATCAAAAGCACATCTTTCGCCGTCATCCTCAGTCTTCGTCCGTGCGATGGAACCTCAGCTTCCAGGATGTGAGGGCTGCAGGGAATGGAGTTCTGCTCGTCTTCACAGGTGTCCCTTCGAGACTTTCCTGGCTTATACACTATGTGTTGGTAAGCGGACAGGCTTTATTATGGCCTTCTCACTCACACCTGTAACAATAAAATTTGTAATCCACAATAATTCCTCGTTACTCCGACTGAGTAGTGCGTTTCAACCGGATCTTGCAGGGATTCTCTGGATCTGCTGTAACTTGCCAAGAATCGACTGCTGCTGGTTTAACCCTGGAGTGATGTATCCACGGAGTCACTTCTGCTACTTTTATCGCTGTAGGGGTAGACAAAAGAACAACATAAGGACCTCTCCACTTGGGCCCTAACGGTACATTATTCCACTCTTTAATCCACACTTGGTCTCCTGGATGATAACTATGAACAGGGGGATAAATATTCACAGGTAATCTATCTTGTACCCATTTCTGTACCTCCTCCATAGTCTTACCCAACTCTACAACCTGCTGCCGAGTAATTCCTTCTCCCAACTGACTCAAATCCCCCCTTAAGTTACCAAGTACGGGAGGTGGTCGCCCATACATAATTTCAAAAGGAGAGAGGCCCATCCTTCTGGTAGGGGTACTGCGGATTCGCAATAGAGCTATAGGTAAGAGAACGTTCCACTTAAGTTGGGTTTCCTGACACATTTTAGCCAACTGGTTCTTGATAGTTCTATTCATTCTCTCTACCTTACCAGAACTCTGGGGTCTATATGCAGTATGAAGCCTCCACTTTATACCAAGCATATGAGTCAGTTGTTGTAGGCACTGGTGAACAAAAGCTGGACCATTGTCCGATCCTATAGAACAGGGTAGTCCATATCGGGGTATTATCTCTCGTAGCAGGAATCTCACAACTTCTCCTGCTTTCTCTGTACGAGTAGGACATGCTTCTACCCAGCCTGAATAGGTGCACACAATTACCAGCAGGTAACGATGTCCACCCGATTTAGGCATCACTGTAAAGTCTATTTGTAGATTGGACATGGGGAGTCCCCCCATAAACTGGACTCCTGGTGGCTTTACTGGTCCTTGTCTTGCATTATTCTTAGCACACGTTACACATCTGCGTACAATGGCCTGAGTCAAGTTGGACAATCTTGGTATGTAGAAATGTTTCCTGAGAGATTCTTCAGTACTGTCTCTCCCAGAATGTGTCCCGTTGTGATAATTTTGGACAATTTCTACTGCTAGTGATGCTGGTATGACTATTCTTCCATCTTCTAGCTGATACCACTTGTTCTCCAAATACTTTCCCGGTTCAGTCTTTAACCACTCCTCTTCTTGAGCTGTATAAACTGGAGTCCATTGAGACAATGGAGTTGGTATAAGAGCAGCTATATGCCCCACATACTCCTGTCTTCCTGATTCAGCAGCACGCTTAGCTGCACTATCTGCCATCCGATTTCCTTTTGTTACATCACCATCTCCTCTCAGATGCGCTCGACAATGTATGATACCGACTTCTTTCGGCTCCCACACTGCTTCCAATAGTTGTAGGATTTCAGCTGCGTACTTGATTTCTTTGCCTTCTGAATTCAGTAGTCCTCTTTCTTTATACAAAGCTCCGTGGGCATGAGTGGTTAAGAACGCATACTTAGAGTCCGTATAGATATTCACTCTTAAACCTTCAGCCAATTGTAACGCTCGTGTTAGTGCTATTAATTCTGCCTTTTGTGCTGATGTTCCTTTCGCCAGTGGCCGAGCTTCTATCACCTTGTCTATTGTTGTTACTGCATATCCTGCATAGCGGATCCCTTCTTTCACATAACTACTGCCGTCGGTGTAATATTGAACATCGGGGTTCTGGATGGGAAAATCACGAAGATCTGGTCTACTTGAGAATACTTCATCCATTACTTCCAAACAATCATGTTGACTTTCAGTAGGTTGTGGCAAAAGGGTAGCTGGATTTAAGGTGTTTACAGTCTCTAAATGCACTCTTGGGTTTTCACACAACATTGCTTGATACTTGGTCATACGGCTATTACTAAACCAATGATTTCCTTTGTAATCCAACAACGTCTGTACTGCATGTGGGACTCGTACATAAAGTTCTTGACCCAGAGTGAGTTTATCGGCTTCAGCTACTAGCAGGGCGGCTGCAGCTACGGCTCTTAGACAAGGTGGAAGTCCGCTGGCCACTGCATCCAGTTGCTTAGACATGTAGGCAACAGGTCTTTGCCATGATCCCAAGTACTGTGTCAATACTCCCACAGCCATTCTTCTTTGCTCGTGTACATATAAGTAGAATGGTCGTGTGTGATCAGGTAGACCTAATGCTGGGGCACTCATCAAAGCCTTCTTCACATCTTCAAATGCCGTTTGCTGTTCTTGGGTCCATAAGAAGGGGTCGTGCTCTGTACCTTTGATGGCTGCGTACAGAGGTTTTGCTAGTATCGCATAGCTGGGAATCCATATCCTACAGAAGCCTGCTGCCCCCAAGAATTCTCGCACTTGTCTTCTATTCTTGGGTATTGGTATTTGGCAGACAGCTTCTTTTCTCTCTGGCCCCATAATCCTTTGACCTTCAGAGATATGGAATCCCAGATACTTGACAGTTGGCAAACACAACTGAGCCTTCTTTCTAGACACCTTGCATCCTGCCTTCCAGAGAATATGTAGTAGATCGTGCGTTGCTTGCTGACATTTTTCTTTTGTAACTGCTGCTATCAACAAGTCATCTACATATTGTAACAATACACATTCTCCTGGGATAGACTCGAAATCCAGTAAATCTTGACTTAGAGCTGAACCAAATAGGGTAGGTGAATTTTTAAACCCTTGGGGTAGTCTTGTCCAAGTCATTTGGCGTTTTGAGCCCGTTACAGCGTTCTCCCATTGGAAAGCGAAAATACATTGACTTTGTGCGGCAATTCGGAGGCAAAAGAAGGCATCTTTGAGATCTAAGACTGTGAAGTAAGTAGCCCCGCCCGGAATTAAAGCAAGCAGGTTATATGGATTGGGTACAACTGGATGTATACTAACAACCGCATCATTGACTGCTCTCAAGTCCTGCACAGGTCGATACTCATCTGTACCGGGCTTTTGAACAGGCAGCAATGGGGTGTTCCAGGGGGAAGTACAGAATTTTAGGATACCATACCGTATGAACTTATCCAGATAGGATTGGATGTTCTTCTTAGCCTTCTGTGGGATGTGGTATTGTCTTAGGCTCACTGGATAAACCCCAAGTTTTAGTTCAATTTTTATAGGTGGAATATTGCGGGCCAGTCCTGGTGGGTTGTTCTCTGCCCAAACTCCTGGTATGTTAAATAATGTCTCATCACTCCTAGGGTTTTGGCTAGTCAACACTGTATAAAGTCGCCACTCTTCTTCCTTTGGTACGGATAAAGTCATAATACCTGAAGGTCCATTAAACTTTAAGGATGTTGTTCCATTTGGTAGGAACGTAATCTGCGCTTGTAATTTTGATAGCATATCACGTCCCAGCAATTGGACTGGACATTCAGGCATATAAAGGAATTGGTGTTTTACTACGTGGCCTCCCAATGTACAGAGTCGACTTTTAAGAACCGGTCTTTCAGCACTTCTTCCAGTTGCTCCTATCACAGTAATAGTCCTTCCAGATGGAGGAGCAACTAGATTAGTCACCACTGAATGTTCAGCACCAGTGTCGATCATGAACGCACTCCTTTTTCCCCCTATTGATACATCGACCATAGGCTCCGCTCGACCAAGGGGGATGGAGCCCGGTCGGTATCAATAGTCCTCCATGACCGTGTCAGCCAATCCTACGAAGTCCCTACCTTCTCTATCGCGGGACCTTTGCGCTGCTGGAATATACCTGTCTTCCCTAACACTTCCTCTGTTCCCATTACTCCCTCTATAACCATTACTCCCTCCGGGGCCTCCTCTACCTCTCGCTCTGCCTCTAAAGTTTCCGTAGCCTGCCCTGGGTTGGTCTCTCTCGTACTACTCTCTTTGCGGACATTCGTTCCTCCAATGCCCTTCTTCCCTGCAATACGCGCACTGATCCCTACTCAAAGGCTCCCTATTCCATCTATTATTGCCTCTATCTGGGCCCCGTTTATCTACGCCTGCGATCGCTACCGCTAGCATATCAGCCTTTTTACGCATCTTGCGCTCTTCCTCTTTCTTACTTTCTGTATCCCTGTTCATATAGACCTTATTTGCTACCTCCATTAGTTGGGTGATGGACATACCTGCAAACCCTTCTAACTTTTGTAGCTTGCGCTTAATATCTCCGTATGCTTGGCTGACAAAGGCGGAGTTAACCATTCGGGAATTGTCTGCGTCTTCCGGATTAAAGGGGGTATACAAGCGGTATGCCTCCAATAATCGGTCATAAAAGACACTGGGCGCTTCATCGCTTTTCTGGATCACCTCAACTGTCTTCGACATGTTAATGGCTTTCTTTCCTCCTGCTTTCATGCCAGCAATTATAGCGTCTCTATAGGCTCTGAGTTGAACCATATCAGCACCATTTACGTTCCAATCGGGATCAGTGTTGGGATAATGTGTTGCGGCCCATGCTGCTGCATTAGCTTGGTTCAAAGCACGGGCTCTATCCTCTAGTGCTTTTATGGCTGCTTGATTTATTCTTGTCCTTTCCTCATTGTTAAATAAAGTCATTAGTAACTGCTGGCAATCAGCCCATGTCGGATTATGCGTCTGTACTATTGAGGTGAACAGATCGGTCATAGCTTGTGGTTTCTCAGTATACAAGGAATTATGGGTCTTCCAGTTTAAAAGGTCGGTAGTGGTAAATGGGACATATACGAAGACTGGGTCAGCGTGTGCGATTTGACCTGCGGCATCGATATAAGCTGACCCGGGATTTAGGCGAAGAGGCATCTGATAGTGCTTTAATTGTTGGGCACCAGTCAACTGTCGGGTTTGGATGGGGCTACGTAGAGAGGCGTCAGTCATGGGTTCCGGTCGGGGAGAGATAGGGTATGGGGATGTGGGAGGTTGGTTTTGGGAAAAGGTGGTAAATAAAACACTTCGAGCCGAGCTAGATGAAGCTTGACCGGAAGCCTGAAGTGGCGCCAAATCAGGATATTCGTTTTTAATGGGGGTGGGTTCTGGTTCCGGAAGGGGAGATTTAGTACGAGGGGGGGTGGATCCTGTACTGGAGGAGGAAGCGGAAGTGGATGAGGGTAATGAGGAGAGGGGTGCAGGACTTCCTGCGTTTGCGTCACTTCTTCTTAACGGAAAGTAAGGGGGCGGCAAAGGGATCTCGGACTCAGGGGGCGTGTCCAAAATGGGCCTAACACCAGTCCTAGTGGACGAACAAGTCCTAGCTACCATGAGGCGACACTGCTCCTCGTGGCATGTCTGGAGCCATTTTGGCGAATCATTTACGGCCTGTCTCCAACAGTCAATATAAGGAAACTGGCCGTAAAGTTCAGGCCTACCTGATACAGCCACGTGTAAGCGCTGTACCAGAGTTGGATCCAAACTGCCACGTGGCGGCCATGCCGCAACCAAAGTAGGCCACTCCCTAGTACACAAAGTGACCAAACGTACAGGAGACATCTTTACCCCAAAATCACAAATTTTAAATCCCTTTTTAAAATTCTTCACCATACATCCTAAGGGATCCGGAATCGTTGACTGCGACGCAGCCATACTTAACAATGGAACGTCGTCGACAACGAATACTATACACGCGTACTATTCAACAATCACACCCGTTTCCTCTGGCAACAGCACCACGTGGTACGGTTACCAAGTGAAACGTACACAATAACAATAAACACTCAGGGAATTCCCGTACACACACAGCTGTTACACCAGTCACTAGATAATCAATATTATGCCCTTTGGCGTATCTATACAGTCACCCACGCTATAATTCTCTATATACGAATTACCCGTCTATAACACACCCCAGTAACATCGTCTTTTACAAATAGCGGTTACAGTACGGTTAGCATAGGTCAAAGCACAAGTTAAGGTCACAATACAATTATTAGTGGTTATGGTGTTAAAACATGCAATAGACGACAATGATTAGTACTTATATACAGTGTCAGTAAATATACAGGGTTATGGTACCGTGCACTATAATACAGCAACACACTATTAACACTCTCGCTAGACGGCTGAGCTCGCGCTATCTAACAAGATATACACTTTACTAAAACAATCGTTAACACATTTACAATTCCCAACTAAACTATTGGCCAGTACCTTGAATGGACTACCTAAAACTATATACACCCGTTTTGGTTAGCCACACTGCCCAATCACCACATATATAAGCGGTGCGCCTTCGCTCCTTCCCTCCGACAGAGGGGGCAGATACACAGATTCAAAACCCCTTTGGGCCTACCGCACAATCGGTATACCCCTAGTGGGTCCTGCCGTCTAAAACAGCAGTTGTCTTACCTCCTCGTTCCTGAACCTGAGTTCACACTCATCGACGGGGACACCCCAGCACTTCTCACGTAGAGGCCGATGATCTCCTGGACAACAGACCAGTGGCGCCGAGACAAAGGGAGGTCCACGCAGAAGTTCAGGGGTGCAGCCGTAGAGAACGTGGGCAAAGATAGACCGTCTCACGCCTCTGCCTCTCAGCTACCGTTGAACGATGAGCTTCCCGGCCAATGCACCAAATGATACCGGAGAAACTGACGGAAGCCAAGCACAGAGAGATGGACACAGGTTTCTTCAGGAAGGAAGAGATTCTTTATTGGATCACCGATCGGGACTCAGAGGGACTAGCGTCACCAAAATACAGCAAAGTCTGAGCCCCGGACAATAGTGCAGGCTCCTTATATAGGCACATAACTCCTCCCATATTAAGCTCCACCCGCACATTCTCTTAACCAATCAACACAAATAAGAATTAACTTCCTGTTTGACCGCATGGCTTGACCAGCACAATGGAGGAGGGGGAATACTATATCCTGTATTCTTGCACATGCTCCGTACACTACTGATCGTATCTTGCCTCGTGCAACCAACTGATCGATACGTCAGCATATGCACGTACACATGCCACGTGGTAATCTCGGCCTACTAAATTTATTTTTACCGAGATTCCACCACACCGTGAATACGCAGGCGCTAGTCTAATGGTCACTCCATGCCGTTTCCACGCATGCTTGAAAATCTGATTCGCTTGTGGGTATTCTAAAATGTAAGTCTAGTTGCAGTGTTTGCAGGGTCATATTGGCTTCCCCTTTTAAGCACAATGTTTTCTTATAGTTTTTTTTCCTATATTAACCCCTTAAGGACACATGACGTGTGTGACATGTTGATTCCCTTTTATTCCAGAAGTTTGGTCCTTACGGGGTTAAGTAAGTAGATTTGTGTGCAGTTTTCATCTTAATTTGAATTCTCCTTTTTGGTTTTGATAAGTATTTCTTTATTGAAGGTATATTACATATTTTTCTGTATCTACCAATCTCTACTTGATTAGCAGAGCTTTGCTCTGTTAAGGATAAAAAGGAATCTTATGCAGTTATGGATTCAGATCCCTCTGCTCCCTGAAAAAAGGTCACACTCTAAGAGACATTCTATTTTTTTCTGTCATTACTAAACAAAAGCGTGCATATTAATAATTGGAATCAGAGGCGGACTGAGAGCCTTTGGGGCCCCCGGGCAAAATTAGATCCCAGGCCCTTTGAAGGCCAAATATATGTGCATTAAATAAATGTTAAATATAACTCTCATAATACGGCATTCCTTTGGATGTGTATATTGTGAAGACCTGTGTATCAATGCATGTTTGTATTTGAGTCTGTGTGAATGCACTTGTGCATGTCTGGATGACGTGCTTTTTTGTATATAGTGCCAGTGTGACAGAGTGTGTGAGGGGGTAGCTGGTGGCAGAGGGAGGGAGGGGGTGAGTGGTGGCAGAGTGAGGGGAAGACACAGTGAGGGGGGTGACTGGTGACAGGGGGTGACTAGTGGCAGAGGGAGGGAGGGGGTGACTAGTGGCAGAGGGATGGTGGGGGTGACTAGTTAGAGGGAGGGTGGGGGTGACTAGTGACAGTGAGGGAGAGGGTGACTAGTGACAGAGTGAGGGAGGGGGTGACGTCCCCCCCTCACTAGTCTCCCTCACTCTCACTAGTCACCCCGTCCCTCTATCACTAGAGTGAGGGGGTGACACGTGACAGGGAGGGAGTGACTAGTGATGGGGGGAGGGAGTGACTAGTGACAGAGGGAGGGTGGGGGTGACACTGACAGATGGAGGGGGTGACAGGACAAGTGCCAGAGGGAGGGGGTGACAGGACAAGTGCCAGAGGGAGGGGGTGACAGGACAAGTGCCAGAGGGAGGGGGTGACAGGACAAGTGCCAGAGGGAGGGGGTGACAGGACAAGTGCCAGAGGGAGGGGGTGACAGGACAAGTGCCAGAGGGAGGGGGTGACAGGACAAGTGCCAGAGGGAGAGGGTGACAGGACAAGTGCCAGAGGGAGGGGGTGACAGGACAAGTGCCAGAGGGAGGGGGTGACAGGACAAGTGCCAGAGGGAGGGGGTGACAGGACAAGTGCCAGAGGGAGGGGGTGACAGGACAAGTGCCAGAGGGAGGGGGTGACAGGACAAGTGCCAGAGGGAGGGGGTGACAGGACAAGTGCCAGAGGGAGGGGGTGACAGGACAAGTGCCAGAGGGAGGGGGTGACAGGACAAGTGCCAGAGGGAGGGGGTGACAGGACAAGTGCCAGAGGGAGGGGGTGACAGGACAAGTGCCAGAGGGAGGGGGTGACAGGACAAGTGCCAGAGGGAGGGGGTGACAGGACAAGTGCCAGAGGGAGGGGGTGACAGGACAAGTGCCAGAGGGAGGGGGTGACAGGACAAGTGCCAGAGGGAGGGGGTGACAGGACAAGTGCCAGAGGGAGGGGGTGACAGTGCCAGAGGGAGGGGGTGACAGTGCCAGAGGGAGGGGGTGACAGTGCCAGAGGGAGGGGGTGACAGTGCCAGAGGGAGGGGGTGACAGTGCCAGAGGGAGGGGGTGACAGTGCCAGAGGGAGGGGGTGACAGTGCCAGAGGGAGGGGGTGACAGTGACAGAGGGAGGGAGGGGGTGAGACGGTGACAGAGGGAGGGAGGGGGTGAGACGGTGACAGACGGAGGGAGGGGGTGAGACGGTGACAGAGGGAGGGAGGGGGTGAGACGGTGACAGAGGGAGGGAGGGGGTGACAGGACTAGTGACGGAGGGTGGGGGTGACAGGACAAGTGACAGAAGGAGGGGTGACAGGACAAGTGACAGAAGGAGGGGGTGACAGGACAAGTGACAGAAGGAGGGGGTGACAGGACAAATGACAGAGGGAGGGGGTGACAGGACAAATGACAGAGGGAGGGGGTGACAGGACAAATGACAGAGGGAGGGGGTGACAGGACAAATGACAGAGGGAGGGGGTGACAGGACAAATGACAGAGGGAGGGGGTGACGGTGACAGAGGGAGGGGGTGACTAGTGAAGGAGGGAGGGGGTGACTAGTAAAGGAGGTAGGGAGTGACAGAGGGAAGGAGGTGACTTGTTCCTGCCTCTCTCTCTGCTGCCTCAGGTCTCTCCCAGGCTGCTGCTCCTTCGCCTCGCTTTGAGATATCACTTCCTGCCCCGCCTCTCCCCAGCACACAGAGCACTGCACGGGACAGGGAGAGGGAGACCTGGCAAAGAGCAGGTGAAGCTGCCAGGTCTCATTTGAGGGGGGGGGGGGGTGTATGTGCATTACGGTAGGTTGATGGGGCCCGCGCTTTTTATTTTTTTGCCGTTCCAGTTGGAGAGATCTCTGATCTCCAGCTGGAGCATGGCTGTGCGGCCAGGCCCATGCCTGTCTCGGGCCCTCGGTCCATGATCGATGGGCCCGAGTGGTCAGTCCGCCCCTGATTGGAATTCCCTATAATGCTAGCTCTACGGGAAGAAAATAATCCGGATCATACAAGGGAAGTCACACTAAAGAATTGTTTGTGAGGCATATGATAAGAGAGCCTTGTAAAAGTAAAGTCTCTGCACAGTCTGTCTGAAAGTGGCTACAGGCCCATCTACCCATGTCCCGTGTATTATGCAATATTAAACAGGAGGTATCTCAAGACGTCATAGAAGCTGTTAAAGCTTTGTGGTGTGTTCAAAAGGGGTTGTGTCGAGAATATCGGAGATACTTTTAAATAGTTTACTGTCTATGGGAAGTCTTTTGATGGGATTGGGTGCTGATAATCTGTGAACACCTCTTAATATGCTTTTAACTGGGTAAGACGTTCGAAACGGAGTTTTGTTGGGATGGTTGGTTAACATGTAGTATTGTATGCCTGTTAAGTAGAGTTTGATAGTGTTGTATACTAATTTAAGAGAAATATGGCCAAAAGATGTGAATGCAACAACAGTTTCAACAGAAAAAAAAATTATTATGTGATAATCACGAACAAAATCTTTAAACAATTAGTTTTTTTTTTTGTTTAATTTCGTTTTTATTCATTGAAACAAGGGGTACAGAAGAGATAAGGGAACGTAAATTGGTTGAACATAGTGGGGTTCCACAAAGTTATACATAGTAATTAAAACAGTTAAGCACTATCGGCTGCAAAACCCTGTTGAACAGTTATTGTTTACGTGGATGTATGAGTAGTAGGTATTTCGGCCTTCCAGTATCGGTATCAGTAACAATCGTGGCTTGGTTAAACAACAATTTGAACATACAGGTCCTAGCAATGTCACTGGAAGGCTATCCCATTGGGGTGACCGTGCAACAAATAACACTGGTTGAACATTCGAAAATATGAGATTGAGTGGTTTCCCAGTCGGGCTTGAGAGTTTGAGGCTCACTGTCCTCCCATTGTCATAGTAAAGAAATATATATTGTGGACTCGCAGGTCTCTCATTCCTGCCAAGCGTTTAGTCACGCTGGGACGCGCAGGTCCCCGTCATTATGGTAAACATAGAAACCGTTGTCACCTATCTAGTGGTCGTGTGTAGTCAAAGTCGTTGCCCTAGGCGTTTAGTGCCTGTAAGATGGGGCCGGTGGGTAGTAGGGGCATCTCAAGGCTTAGGTCAGGGCAGGACCAATGGGTCTGACCTATGATGTAACTCGGGTGAGGGCTCTCCAGCCTCTGTGGTTACCTATTGCCCGTCATGGTAGACTCCCGGGTCTCAAACGTTAAGCGTGGTGTGCCTTGTCTCGGGACCGATGGTCCTGATGTGTCTCTCTAGAGGTCTCAGTCTATGTTTGAGCATGTCTATGCTTTCGGTCTCGTTATGTCAGCTTTCGGTGTTTATGGAGCAAGGTTGGGCGGAGGCACGGGCTTGGTTCCGCCCATCGGTCAGTCAGGTGTCTGTCGGCGTTGGGTGGGGTGGGAAGATATGTTGCTAGGCAACGTGGTATGGTGTAGAAGCATTGCTGCTGGTTCAAAGGGTGGGGGGTGGTCATAGAATTTCTGTATTAGTTTGTAGATCCCTCTCCAGAAGGGTTGTATCTTCTCGCACGACCACCAGATGTGTATGTGTGACCCCGTTCCAGTCCTGCATCGCCAGCAGTGTGCGGCGTGGGTTGGTTGTATGTTGTGTAGTATGTCTGGGGTGCGGTACCATTGTGTGAGCAATTTATATGCGGCCTCCTGGTGTCTGCTGAAGGCCGCGCAGTGGTGTGTCAGAGTGCAAATTTTGTCCCAGTCCTCGTCGCTAAACTTCTGGTTCAGGGCCGTTTCCCATTTTCCCTTAAATCTAGGTGTTTCTACGGGGATCTGGTCTTGTAGCGGGCTGTAGAGTTTGGTTATCCCATGCGGGAGTGGGTCCGGGTCGAGGCACAGTCGCTCGAACTCCGTGGGGGCACGGCGCAGGGCCCTACCTTGTGGCAGAGTCTGGAGGTAGCTTGTCAGTTGTGCGTGTGTGAATGTCTGTAAGAATGTTGGGGGCCGGCCACCTATGAGATCTGAGAGGGTCTTCCGGCCTGATGGTGTGAGGAGGTGGTGGAGCCTAGGTAGTTGGTCAGGGATAACGCTCCTGAGAATTAGCGGATCGAGTCCCAGAGGGAAATCCGCGTTGTGTGTCAAAGGAAGCAGGGGAGATGGGAACGGAGTCAGGCCTTCTCTGTCTGCTATACCGTACCATACTTGGAGGGTGTTCCCCACGTATATGGGTGTCTCGACTCTCCCCCTTCTAGGTAGCCATGGGGCCAGCGCTATGGGGATCCGCAGGTCCGCCTCCTCCACAACCTTCCATTGTTTGTGGACGTTGAGTTTTGACCATTCCACTATTCTAAGGAGATGGCACGCTAGATAGTAAAGGTGGAAGTCTGGCAGTGCCATGCCTCCCCGCTCCCTCGGCTGGGTGAGTTGAGAGAATTTTAGCCTAGGCTTTTTCCCTGACCACACGTATTCTCTTAGGGTCCTATGTAGGGTCGCGAAGTATGTCCTGGGGATGCGTATGGGTATCGTCTGCATCAGGTACAGCAGTCTTGGTAGGAAATTCATTTTAATGACTTGGACCCGGCCAAACCAAGAGATGTGGGGGTCTGACCATTCCCCGGCATCTCTCTTGAGCATTGCTAGCATTTGGGCGAAGTTTTCCCTAAAGAGGTCTGCGCTGTTTCGGGTGAGCCAGATTCCTAGATACCTGATTTTTGAGTCTGCCCATTGGAATGAGAAGCTCTGGCGTAGAGGTGCTTCCCTTTGTTGGGGTATAGAAATGTAAAGGATATAGGATTTGGCGAAGTTAATTTTCATATTGGAGATCTCCCAGTATTCTCTAAAAGCTTTGATAATATTGGGAAGCGAGAGTTCGGGTTTGGATACGAAGAAGATAAGGTCGTCGGCGTAGGCCGCAACCTTGTGCTGTGTGTGGCCTCTAGTTACCCCTGTGATGTCTGGGTTGGTTCTGATTGCTTGTAAGAATGGCTCTAGAGCTAGAACGAAAAGGATCGGCGATAGGGGACATCCCTGTCTAGTGCCGTTCTGTATTGTGAAGTCGTCTGTGAGGTCCCCATTCTTGAGTATCTGGGCTTTGGGTTGCCTGTAGAGCGCCTCTATCCATCCCCTCATGTGTGCCCCCATGCCCAGGTGTGTAAAGGCCTGGAATAGGAATGTCCATCCGATCCTGTCGAAGGCCTTATCCGCCTCCGTGGATAGCAAGAGAAGGCCCCCGACTTTCCCCCGCTCCCAGTGGGCTATTGACAGAGCTCTGATCATGTTGTCTCTGGCTTCCCGCCCCATCACGAACCCCACCTGGTCCGGGTGCACCAGGGTGGGGATGTGTGGTTGCAGGCGGGTCGCCAGTATTTTCGCCAGGAGCTTCGTATCGCTATTTATGAGGGATATAGGTCGATAGTTGTGGCAGTAGTCGCCGTCCCTCCCTTCTTTGGGGATGAGCGTGACGTGTGCCCTATCTTTAAACAATTTCTAAGCTCTAGAGTAGGCTTTCCTTGTGTTAGTTGACAGGCCTGCCTGAGCGAGAAATTTACTATGCTGTAAGAGAAAACTTATATCATAATTAGTTCTGGGAAGCTTGGTGCCGCCCTGGGTTGCGGGTTTGCTGTTGGGTGATACTTGAAAAATTCCTGCAAATTTAAACGTGAAATAGCATCAGCAGCGTTATTTTGAACACCCGGGACGTGAAAACATGTTATACAGAATTGCAGGTTAGCCGCCAGCCAGGTCAGTCTCCTTATTAATTTCATAATTGTTAGTGACTGAGAGCGGCCTTTGTTCACTATGTTATCTGAAAAACACCTGACTGACCACTCCATTCTTTACCCCAAACGTGTGCGGCTGCTACAATCGGATAAATTTCAAAGAGAGCGGAGGTGTTATTGAAATTTTCGAGAGAGGTGGTCTCAACTGGCCAAGAGTCATATAGCCACTCATCACCGAAAATGGCTGCATACCCTAACGCACCTGAAGCATCGGTCCAAATTACAGGGGAATCGTCAGATATGGGTGGAACAAACAGCGACCTGCCATTCCAAGAAGATAGGAATAGCTGCCACATTTGCAGATCAGCTCTAGCCGAATCGTTAAGGGAAGTCGTGGAGTCGTCGTCGGATAGGCCGTGTAACAGAGAGAGGATTCTGGATATGAAGGATCTACCCTGAGGAATAATTCTCATGGCAAAGTTTAGTGAACCGAGTAGTGATTGTAGTTGTTTCCTAGTGCAAGTGCCTTGTGACGTGCAAGTGTTTATGTAAGAAAGTATCCGTTCTACTTTCTCTTGAGGCAGGCTGGCTTGCATAGAAACTGAATCGAGTGTAATAGCCGTGTCGGGACCTTCAGTTTTGTCTTGTGCAACGGGGACTCCTAAGTCTTTGAAAAGAGTGAGCATGTGCTGTAGGCTGTGGGGTGTGTGTTGGTGAGGTTCGATGGTTAGGAAGTCGTCTAGGTAGTGAATGACTACTGGACATCTGCATGAGTTGAGTAGGAGCCAGGTTAAAGTTTCGGCAAATATATCAAATAACTTGGGGCTACTTTTGGACCAGAAGGTCAGTCTCGTGGCGAAATAGTAGCTTCCTTCCCACTTAACTCTGTGCAGATGCCAGAGTGACTGGTGGATGGGAAGCAGTTTAACCCCTTAAGGACCAAACTTCTGGAATAAAAGGGAATCATGACATGTCACACATGTCATGTGTCCTTAAGGGGTTAAAGGCGTTTGTGATGTCTGATTTACTTAACCAAGCCGCCCTCCCAGCATGAATTATTGCTTGGATGGCATCGTCAATTCTGGCGTATTGCAGGGAAAAGTCCTCTGAAGGAATCAGAGCATTAAGGCTAGGAGTTAGGGACGAGTGTGGAGCGGAGAAGTCAATAATCAGTCGCTTTTTGTTGTTATATTTGCATGTGGCGATACCTAGTGGGTTAGTCCTCCATGAAGTGAAAGGAGGAGTAGAGAATGGGCCTATAATAAAACCATTTGAGATTTATTTGTGTAACAGTTCGCGTATACTGACTGGGTCTGTGAGTGCCGACTGTAAGTTGGGGCATTCTAAAACCCCTGTGGGGAGTGACACGAAGCCTGTGTGGAACCCATTAGTGAACCCTGCCGTGAGAAAATCAACCAAATGAACAGAAGGATGCTTAGACAGGTAGCATTGCAACTTGGGTACGTTTATTGGCGTAGAAGCTTTGTTAGGGTACAGGCTGTTGGGGCACATTGTTTTGGCATGTGCTCTAAAACATATTGAGCATACGTGTAACAGCCTACACGCACTATAACTGCAGCCACCTGCATTAAAATTGTTGCAGACTTGTGCTTTGCCTAGAAAGACAATAGGCCTACCCAGTTTGTCTCTCACTTCCCTCTGAGAAGTGTTTGATTGATAACCAGAATTTGCGTTACTGGTAGAAGGGGTCGCTACGTTTTCAGGACAGAAGTTAACTGAATGAGCAGCAGATGAGCATATAGCGCAGGACGGGGTTTTAAGACCTGCAAAATGCATCAGGAACAACTCTAGCTGTCTAGCTGTGCCCAATCAGTAATTGGGAGAGAGAAGCAGCGGATCTTGAAGAAAACGACTTGTGATAGTCATAAAATGCGTAGCCGCCGTACTTGTATGCTAACTCAATCACTTTATGAAGATATAAGTCAAGCTCCTCTCTCCGTAGTGGGAAAGCTGTACAGATCACATCTCTGTATAAGCCAAATGCGAGGACAAACTCAGGGATATTGAGTTTCCTATTAAGTCTAGGGTCTCTAGATTTCATCACTACTGACAGGTCCTCGAAGGTATAGGCCCTGTTTTCCACCACGTATTGTGAAGCAATCAGTAGTGATGATAGGTTTATGTCCTTCCCCTCTATAATGTCCCGTCTTAGAGACTGAGGAATGAGGTGAATAGGATTAATATTAGTGGCTCTACTAGTTGGTAGAGGGTTATCTTTACCTAAATTAGGTGTGGGCTCAGTAGCTGGCACTGGAACCTCTGGAACGGTTGTGATATTGTTTGATTCCAGATTATCCAACCTATTGTTAATCGTTGCTACTAAGGAAACAAGGGAGGTCATCATATTGTGTAATTAAGAAAGGCTATTTTGCACATTGAAAGCAGTACTAGGGCCTGGTCTTTCGTTGTCATCAGTAATGTTTAACAATCTAAACAGTTTAGCTTTCCTGGCTGTAGCCGGGAAAGGAATGTTCCTTTTTTTAAGTTCTGAGGTGATCTTGGGGATAGTCCAGGACCGATAGCTGGACGCTGGACTTGGTGGATCGGTACGTCTCTGTGAGCCTGTTATGAGTGGAGTGCTGGCCACCGACAAATCATCTCCTTGTGTCGACTGGTTAGACATGCTGGGAAGTGAGGTAGATGGATAAGTTTAGTATAGCACTGTATCGAAACGATAGTGACCCAGCTTACTATGCTAAAGCCAAATGGCGAAATTGTATTAACTAGCTTATTTTGGTGACAGGTGAAGCCCTGACTACTTGCCGAGAGGCTCTACCTATGATTTGGCTCGTGGGGCCTTTGTGCCACTGAGGTGGGTGGCGGGGTGTTGGCCTCTCGGTGACGGTTAACAGAGTAATAACGATTGGCCGTGACGGGTGAGGCTCTAACTATGACTTGATGCAAGGTTCTAACTATGAATGGGACGATTGGCCTGAACCTCTGAACGAAGTGGTAGTCGGTATGCCTTGCGGGACCACTAGACTGTTAGGCGAAGAGGCCTATGGGGTTTCCTAATTTGGCGAGGGATTAAAGGGTAACCTTGTATGTGTTTAAACCGTATACATACCTGATAAATGACTTGGCTAAAGTATCCTGAAGTTTTTAACAAAATTCTTACTTGAACCTAGAATATTTTACAAATTTAAATTACGACCTAAACCTGGGAGCAGCTGTAGAAACGTACTATTTATTCCCAACAAAATTGTATACTAACCGTATGCGTGAAAACGTTTTAGGATTTGGTGGGTGATAGCCAGCACTTTATCAACTTATTAGTTGTTTTTTGTCAAACGTTCCGCTTGTACGCTGTGTCGAATATAGTGTTTTTAAAAGGGGGGGAAAACATATAAACAACGTCATTTAACAATCTTGTATAAAGTAGTTATAAATAAGAAAAGCGTGAGACTGTAAATAACTGTCCGTACTTAACCATGGGCACTTTGAGTACCGCAATTGAAGGCACAGAGTAAAGAACCCCCATATAAATACACACATATATATTAAGCCTTTAGCAGTATTTATCCGCTTGAGCTATAGCCAACCCCCCGGTGGTGATAAAGCCGAAGCAACCCGGCCATGCCTCATATAATAGACATATAATAGACAACAAGTTATTTTAAATGACATGTGAGAGAAAAAACAACATTGAACCAACGAGCGTTTAAAACTCATGAATTGCTAGGGATAAAACGTTACACATGAAATGGTTAACAGAAATTTATTTACTAATATTATTATTATTATTATAATCATCATCATGATTATCATGCTAAAAGAGTTTAATTTAACCGAGTATAACGTATGAGAGGTTTAATTGACTGCCGGCAGGCGGGAAACAAAGTCAGGATAATACCGAGTTTGAACATAAAAAAAAACGATCATAATTAAAAGACTTAAAGTATAGGATTTAATAATGACGTATCTATAACGGGCGTGCGAGTGAAACAAGTAGCAGGATGAAATGATAGGCAGTTTTTTAAGTCATCTGATAATTTAAATACAGTTTTGCTAGAGTGTACCATCAGAAAATTCATTGAATGATACTGACACTTAAATGAATTATATTTAACACATTTGAACCAGGGGCGGACTGACAGCTCACAGGGCCCTCGGGCAGTGGGTGATCAAGGGCCCGCCCTCCTGGTCCTGGTACAAGGTTTTCTGGTCCCCTGCTATTCTTCTCCCCCTTCTTTCTGCTGCTTTTACACATATATTATGTGTAGGCTGCCCAGCACACAGAATGGATGTGTGAGAGCCACACATCCCTGACTCCCACATCCCTGAGTTCCCCCCAAAATGGCCAGATTTACTTTTAAAGGGGTTAATCCAACCAAAACCAGTGTTTTAATAAACACTGTGTTTAGATGGAGTAACCCTTGCTGGCGTGCCTCCCAGCAATTAAAATAAAGCAAATTTAATTACACACTTCCACTTATTTTGTTTAGGACATCACAAGTAGCATCCCCCACATGTACAACCTTACAAGTAGCCACATGTGTTTAGAGTCTACTTGTGGGGTTGCGTGTGTGGGGATGTTGCTAGTGATGTTATGTCCCTATATGTCAAAGTGTTGTGTTAGATTAATCCTCTCTCTTGTTGTACCTATTTTACAGCGCTGCAGAATATGTTGGCGCTATATAAGTGATTGTAAAAGTTGTGTGTGTGGAGGCTGTGTGCAGTATTGCAATGGTGAGTATGCTGTTTGTGATGTGTATGTGAAGGGAGGCTGCATGTAATTTTGTATGTGTGGGGATGCTGCTTGTGGTGTGTCTATACAGTGAGGCTCCTTGTGGGTTTTTGTATGTGTGAATTGGGGCTATTTGCAGTGAATTATGTGAGTAGAGAGGGCTGGCTGTGTTGCAGTGTGTGTGGGATAGAATCTGTAGTAGGCATCTGGTGGTTATTGGGGCTGTAGTGTGTGCGTGTTTGGATAATAGAGGCTCTATTGTGTATAGGTTGGATAGTGGCTGTAGTGTGTGTGTGTGTGTAGGGGGATAAATGCTGAAATAGGTGCAGGGAGGCACAGGGGTTGTGGTGGGCACTGTGAGGCGTAGGGACTGAGGTGGGTGCGGGGGGGCACAGGGACTGAAGTGGGGGTGGGACTGGACAGAGTATGAGGTGGGACATAGATGTTGTGGTGAGCGCAGGAGGGGACATAGGAGCTGTGGTGGGTGCTGAAAGGGATAGGGGCTATGGTAGTTGAAGGTGGCATAAGGGATGTGGTGGGAGTATAGGGGCTTGGGTGGAAACATGGATAGATAGATCCTGGGGTGAGTGTTGGGAGGAATGGTGGCTGAGGTGGGTGCAGGAGCAGCTGTGGTGGATGCAGACGGGCCGAGGTGGGTGCAGGGGGAGCTGTGGTTGGTGCAGGGAGACAGGAGGCTAAGGTGGGTAAAGGGAGAGCTGAGGTGGTTGCAGGGGGAGATCTGGTGTGTGAAGAAGGAGCTGTGGTGGGTGCGGATAGACAAGGGGCTGTTGTGGGCACAGGATGGGACATAGTGGCTGTGGTGGGTACTGGAAGGCATAGGAGCTATGGTAGGTGGAGGTGGCATAGGGGCTGTGGTTGGTGCATAGGGGATTAGGTGGATACAGGGATAGGTAGATGCTGGGGTGAGTGTAAGGAGGAATGGTGGCTGAGGTAGGTGCAGGGGAACTGAGGCAGGTGCAGGGGGAGCTGTGGTTAGTACAGGGGGGCTGAGGTGGGTGCAGGTGGAGCTGTGGTTAGTACAGGAGGGCTGAGGTGGGTACAGTGGGGCTGAGGTGGGTACAGTGGGGCTGAGGTGGGTACAAGGGGCTGAGGTGGGCACTGGGGGGGCTGAGGTGGACACTGGGGGGGCTGAGGTAGGTACAGGAGGCTAGAGGTGGGTACAGGAGGCTAGAGGTGGGTACAGGGGGCAGAGGTGGGTACAGGGGCAGAGGTGGGTACAGGGGGGCTGAGGTGGGTACTTGGGGGCTGAGGTGGGTACTGGGGGGCTGAGGTGGGTACAGGGGGCTGAGGTGGGTACAGGGGGGCTGTGGTAGGTACAGTGGGGGCTGAGGTGGGTACAGGGGGCTGTGGTAGGTACATGGGGGCTGTGGTAGGTACAGGGGGGGCTGAGGTGGGTACTGGGGGTCTGAGGTGGGTACTGGGGGTCTGAGGTGGGTACTGGGGGTCTGAGGTGGGTACTGGGGGCTGAGGTGGGTACAGTGGGGGCTGAGGTGGGTACTGGGGGCTGAGGTGGGTACTGGGGGCTGAGGTGGGTACAGTGGGGCTGAGGTGGGTACAGTGGGGCTGAGGTGGGTACAGTGGGGCTGAGGTGGGTACAGTGGGGCTGAGGTGGGTACAGGGGGCTGAGGTGGGTACAGGGGGCTGAGGTGGGTACAGGGGGCTGTGGTAGGTACAGTGGGGGCTGAGGTGGGTACTGGGGCCTGAGGTGGGTACTGGGGGCTGAGGTGGGTACAGGGGGCTGTGGTAGGTACAGTGGGGGCTGAGGTGGGTACTGGGGCCTGAGGTGGGTACTGGGGGCTGAGGTGGGTACTGGGGGCTGAGGTGGGTACAGTGGGGGCT